>NC_089805.1:525000-697500 GCF_029633855.1 Hoplias malabaricus | reverse complement strand
AAGAATCTAATACATATTATATTCTGGTTTATTTAACACTTTTTTGTTTACTACATAATTCCACATGTGTTCCATCATAATTTCAATGTCCACAGAATAAAAAGCCATTGAGACTTTGGACTGCTACTGTACATTCACAGTATGTGGAAATTGGCTCAAAAGAAAGGAAACCCTCCCTGAGTGGGCATGTCCAAACATTTGACTGGTACTGTACATGTACTCTGTAGAAGATTTATGCACCTATGATAATTGTATATATTTAAACTAATGCCTTCCCGGTAAGTAAGTGTGGTTTTAGCATATAAACACCTACTGCTTAGATAAATATCTTTTTGAATCTCATAATCTAAAACAATTGCACAGTGCTTTATATATAAACATCTGGTCAAAACCTCACAAGAAATGATTAAAATGTGACAATCTGCATATTGATAATTCACATAATTTCAGAAGAAATGTCGCATAAGAAGGTGACCATATTTTTGGCAATAGAGTGCACCTGGTATCAGGGTTTAGTAACCCATAAGAGCAGGCAGCCATGGTGTGATCAACCATATGGATACAACCAATAAATGCTACGATGAGACATATAGATTCAATACCCCTTGAGCCTGTGAAAGCAGGGGTGGAAGATGACTCACAGGAGGATTACATGGCTACACACAATGGAACAGCTTTGACTACGAGAAAGGAGATAAATATAGAGGCAACTGGGGTGGTAGGAAATGGAATGAGGTTATAGGATTGTGTGTGTGAATGGGAAAAGTTGACATCAGGGAACCCACCCTGGAGGGGGCGACACATACGGACACTTTTGAGTATCTAATCCAACTATCAGCGTGTGTTTTTGGGCCGTGGAAGGAAACCGCAGCACCCAGAAGAAACCCTCAAGGACACAGGGAAAACACACCAAACTTATCACAGACAGTCACCCGGAACAGGACTTAAACCCACAACCTCCAGATCCCTAGAGCTGTGTGACAGCGACACTACCTGCTGCGCCAACGTGTCACCCCTTAAAGAGATCAGCAAAGAAGAAATTGAATAGTTTAGTATAGTTATTTATGAATATGGAATGGAAAGGTTTGGTATGTTGCAGAAAAAGCATGTGTGGCAAGTACAAATAGATGAGCTAATTCAGGAGTTAAGGGCTCTTAGAAAGCTGTGGAGGCGAGTAGGGGAAGAGAAATTAAACAATATTAAGGTCCTACGAAAAGAGTTTAAGGGTAGGCAGGCAGTGTTAAGGAGAGCAGAGAATTTGAGGAAATGGAGGAAACAAAAGAAGGAACATGCTAGGGCAGCATTCTTTAGGACTCTTTTAATTTTGTGAAGACCTTATTTGGTAAGGAGAAAACTTTGGGAGTTTAAAAGTTGGAAAGAGGGATTTAGAGGAGCATTGCAATGGTGTGTATCCATATAAAGATAAGGCAAAGCAGCTACAGGTGTCACGGTATACTCCACCACTTTGTGAAATTGGGCTGTAAATGGAGGTCCACCAAAATGGAGTGAAGTTTAAGATGCAAAGGCAGGTTCTGCCCCAGGGCCTAATGGTGTGCCGTATCAGGTTTACAAGTATACTCATGAGGTCTTTAAGTTTTTGTGGAGTTGATGGTCATTGTTTGGAAGAAAGGGATCGGTCCAAAAGTGGAGACGAGCAGGCAGTATCCTTATCCCTAAAGAGAAAGATGCTGTGAGTATAGAACAGTTTCACCCCTTAGTCTTCTTAATGTGGGGGTAAGATTTTCTTTAGTGTAATAGCACTGAGACTGCTTATTTGAAAGTAAACAAATTAAATGATATATCAGTACAAAAGGCAGCAAAAGGTTTCTGGTTTTACAGGATGTTTGGAACATGGGCAGCATGATCTGGCATCAGATTCAGACAGCAAAGAAAGAGGGTAGGGCTTTACATATCATTTTTTTAGATTTAGATAATGCATTTGGTAAAGTGCCACATAAAGTTTTGTGGAAAGCTTTTGAATTCTCTCAGGTGCCAGATAAGGATACTAGGCTGGTTAAAGCACACTTTGAGGATATTCAGTTTTGCTACTGTGTCTTGTACACTGCGGTTGCTGGAGAAGTTAAATCATAATCTAAAGTTGGCTAGGCTGAAAGTTAAACCAAGCAAGTTTGTTGATTGTCAAGGGAAAAGTTGTACAGGAACATTTCTCGATGGAAGGGGAAATGATCCATATGGTACTGGAGAGACCAGTGAAGAGTTTAGGTAGACAGTGCAGTGCTAAATGATACCAATCAAGTTGTGGGACTAAAACAGGCGAAGGCTGTTAATAGCACTGATAAATCATGTTTGCCAGGGAGGCTGAAAGTGTGGTGTCTGCAATCTGGCTCACTGCCTCGTATTAGGTGGCCATTGACAGTTTATGATTGTTTAATCATAGAAGTAGAGAGGATGGAAAGGATTATGAACAAGGCCATAAGGAAGTGGCCAGCGTGGCCACAGTAGCGTGGCATGGTATGGGAGAGGAGTACTGGACTTACCACTCATGTGTAATTAAGGAAATTAAATGTGCAAAGGTGAGTCACGACCAAAGGATTTGTCAGGACCAAAGGATGCTGTAGTAAAAGCAGTAGCACCAGTCCCAAAAGCAAGGAAGGACGTGGAATTGTAGGAAGGAAATGGAAATGTCTGTGCAGATAGTTAGGAGTTCATTAGAGCTAAGGGGTGTGCTTGGCCAAGTGCAATGTAGAAGAGCAGGCCTTGGGTCATGTGATTCATGGAAAGCTTTTATTAAGGCCACATTACCAGAAAGAAGGCAAATGATGACTAGTTTTATTCACGAACAGGAAAAGGAGGCACGGTGTGCTACAGCAGCATCATGGTCAATGGAGGCAAGCTGTATTAAATATTTGCTCTGAGAAACTTACAATGTCCTTCCAGCACTGCAAAATCTTGGACAGTGGATAGGTGAAAACCCTAGTTGTGGATTATGTACAGGGGTTGGATGCTGAAGCATATTGTATTAGCTTGTATGGTTAGTTTGTCACAGGGTTGGTATACATGGAGACATAATCAGGTGCTAAGGGTTTAAGCATGTTTGTTGGACAGCAAACACCTAGAGGTTAATGCATTGATGATTGGCTGTAATAATAAAAGTACCAGGGTTGTGAGTGTTTTCGAGAACGTGCACAGGCTACAAATATTGGTAGATGGGGTGAAGCATGAAATTGGAAATTGCTTTTGGATGTATGTAAAAAGCTGCGGATCCCAGAGTGCATGGTGTTAACTACACTGAGGCCAGACAAGGTCCTCTACTCTGAAAGTAAACGGATAGTTTATTCCATAGAATTTATAGTTCCATTTGAGGATGCAGCAGATGAAGCATTCGAATGGAATGAGCTGAAGTGCGCTGAGGTACAAGTAAGACCGGTGGAGATAAATGTTAGGGGATTTGTAGCCAAGTCTGCCACATCCCTGCTTGTGCAATTCAGAATCAGGGGCCAGAAACTAAGGGCAGCTGTGAAGGAATTATCAGAAACAGTTGAAAGTTCTAGTCAGTGGTTGTGTATAAGGAGAGCACAGATTACTTGGGGACATGCACTGTAGGAGGGACTATTGTGACTGATAGTGATGTAGCACATAAATTTTACATGGAACTTGTGACACTGAGCATGCATTAACGGTGCCAGTGGGGCTGGTACAGCCTAAGTCACAAGGGAGGCCAGTGTGGATTAACGGTTGTTGATGGTAAAGGATGTGGTAGGACTGTAAATCTGGCTTGGAGTGTGGGTGGGTCTGGGATGCCACTGTTGAGCCTTCTGGAGGTGTTGTGGGCTTTATTCAGTGAAACACAGACGAGGGGAGATGCCTACCTAATGACCCCTTTGAAGAGCTAGTGATGCAGTGGGTGGTTTGGGTACTCATGTGCTGAGCTCAATAAGTAACCGTAGTTGTTAAGGATAGCTGGTTTCTAATTGGATCATAAACTGTCTGCCACAGCAAACTTAGAGTTGAAGTGTAGGATTCAAACAACAGACATTTTGTGGCTGCAGGTAGGAAGAGAGTGTTGTGGGTCCTATAAGAAGCTCTAATGGATTGGCATAGGATATTTTACATCTCATCCTGTGTATGGTTATAATAATAATAAACACTAAATGGATTTCTGATTCAGAAATCTAGTTTCTATCTGGTTAACATTTAATACTGTGTGATAGTATGATACCACAATACAATATGATGCAATTGATGTTCAATTATATTAATCCCACCTGGCACTCAGCATCAAATTCTATGACCGACCCAATAAACAGGACGCGTACAGTTTTTCCATGATGCCTCTTGTCCTCTCTTGTGCTAAGCCCACCATTCAGATTTTCAGCCATTAATCCTCCACTCTCTCCCTCTGTGTCTCTCAACCAAACACTTACCTTTAACACAAACACATCACACCACTCAATCATAGCACATCTAAACACCTTAAGCTAAGATTAATTTGTGTCAGCACCTCACAAATCCTCTTTCTTGATGCACTCCAATTGCACACTTCTTCAGTGTCACAGTTGTGAGGCTGTAGGACCATGCTGGTACCAAGGAAGTATAAAATATAATTTTATTTTTATTTCATAAAACATTTATTCCATGATGCAGTTTCCTATGAATAATAATGTTTTAAATAAATTCCAGTTTAGTCTGTCCACATGGGGGGTGGGACACATCAAACCCCTCACAGTGAATGACCCAAGGTGTGGGGCTTAAACTCCCAACAAGCGGATGTTAGGGTCAGTGTGTTAATGTACTGTATGTCATTATCAAGAAAACAGGCACTAAATTCTTCACAGCAGGACAAGAAGGCAAGAGGATGGATGGCTTGCCTTAAGACAAAAATTTCAAAGCTTGAGTCACTTTAGTGTTACAGGGGATAGAGGAGTTACATAAAGCCTAAACACGATTGATGAGCGGTTACCAAGTTGCAAGTCTATGTTTCTACGATGCCCACACAGGCCTGTGCCATGGTACCATGATTTATTTCTGCACTACTGACAATGTGTATATTGTTCCTGTCCAAAGAAAAACATATTTCTTCAAAATAGTAACTTTACAGAAGAAAATCCTTCCAAAATTTCCAATGGAAGTCCATATAAAAATATTTTATTCCAATTTATTTCGGAGCATTTCTATTGGCCCAGTCATCTATACATTTTCACATATAAAGGACAGCTGCTGTGTTAAATTGATATAATTAACCAAAAATTTACAAAAATCTTTGGATAGTGACAATATTCTAAATTGGGTTTGACATATTTTAAGATTTTCAAGGTTGCGATAAAGAAATAGTTTCAGAAAAATATTAGTCTCATTACTAATTTTATTAAACTACAATAAACGTAGTTGATTTACAAGAAAGACAAAAAAGACAGGCCTAATCAAAGGCAAACCTGCACAAGCTTGACACATCAAAATATAAGGTGATAATAAGAGATTGACAGAGGGAAAAATGAAAGATGGTGAGAGATAGCAGAAAGAGAAAGAGTGAGAGGGGGGAAAAAAGGAGCTGCAATGTTGGTCGTGCCCCTTGTTTTTCAGGAACATGATTTGTGAAGAAGAGTTGCAGTCGTCAAGGCGACAGCTACAGAAGAGGCAGCTGGGTGTCACATAAACAGCTGTTCATTTTCAGCCACATCTGGCAACAAGAGAGCTGTTCTCTTTGAGCCGAGTATAAGAGAAGAGACAGAAAAAAGAGAGAGATAGAGACAGAGAGAGAGAGAGAGAGAGAGAGACTTACAGACAGACAGAGAGAGAGACAGAGACAGAGAGAGATGTAAAGGAAAGATGGATAGCTCAGGTGCAAGGATATGCAAGAGGTCTGATTAATATTTTGCTCACACTGATCTGCAAGAGCTGTTGGAAAAAAGCAAAATAGTCCAACTGTTGGGAGACTTTTTGGGAGTCCTCATTTACTGTTAATTTTGCTTGTGCTCCAAGCTTCTCAGGCTGTATCATCTCAGCCTGCTTTCTCCCCCTAGATAGAACATATGCTCTCTCTCCATCTGTCTCTCTCTTTCCGTGTTCTTTCTCCCCCCTTTTTCATCTCTAGCACCCCCTGCTCAAAAACAAACTGACAATCTGTCAAACTGAGCCTGAACTAGATGTACACCCTGCCTCTCTGTATACATAAACACACATGTCCAATAACACTGTGCCATAAACAGCCTCTGGACCAATCAACATGACACTGTAAATGAATATGGAAGACATCAAATCTATAAAGGAACACTTAAGGAATTATGTAGTAAACAATAAAGAGTTAAACAAACCATAACATGCTGTATCCTGCCATAACTTGGGTTGTGCAGAGGTAGGGCTGGTACACAACTGGTCCAAACTTTTGACGGGTACTATATTTATCCTAAAAAATATCCATCCAAATCATACTTACCTATCAGTTGAAGAGAAAGATAAAATGGGGATAAGAAAGTATGCAGAGAAACTATAGACCACAGTCGGTAATTGTAGAACTACAATTACAAATATCCAAACTTTGCTATCATTCATACATACATACAGACATATACATACATACAGCGCAACACCTATCTTGTGTCTACACTCAGTGTCCGTTTGAATATAACCAACGGAGCAGGAATAAAGTAATATCCTCAGGTCATTTCATGGTTTTCCATGTTTGGAGGGCTCTGTAATTTTCCTGTCATGAGCAGAGAGAGAGAGGAAGCCTATCATGTCTGACCGAACCACTTTGTTTTTCACTTGTTTATTGACATCAGGACTTCATAAACACATTAACCTGAGGAAACATCTGCATTTTATAAAACAATATAAAAAGCTAATTTATTCACATGGCACAGCTTCCCAGCTCACCATTTTCTGATTGTGATTATGTACATACTCTGTATTCAAAAATGTGATTTAGAGATATTCAATCCATCTCCTCCACCACAGTAGGAACAGTTATAATTCGGCAAGGCACACAGCCAATCTTTTAAAATCATTTAAAACATTTTAGAATTTCTAAGGGATTAGGTTCCATTTAAGAACAAAGCCGACTATTGCCTCCAGAGTGAATGCTGTGTTTGGAAATCAGAAACATGTTTATACATTATTTCAAACCTGTGATAAAGGCATTTGTAGGGAATTTGATCCAGACAATAATTAATTAATCATTTCAAAAACTTTATTTTTATATTTTCTGTAATAATATAGTTTTGGCTGTGATACTACACTCGGTATAAGTACTAAAGTCAAAACTCCAGTCTGATAATACAGAGCCCTGCTCTACAAAAGCCATTTTCAAATCTATTCATACAATTCTATTTAAATCCAATGTTGTTGGATTCTTTTACTCTCCCTTGATGATGAAAATATATTTGTACTCTTACATAATCTGGATTGCGTAACAATTTTAGTAAGTGGGGTCAAACAACTCACACCCACTCAAATATTGCTCCCACCATTTCAAGCTTAATACTTGGCTAGTACCACATACAAATTCACCATCTCAACCATTTCCATTAGCAGCTCACTGAAAAACAGGTTTACTAAGTTTTAAATACCTAATTAAAACAAGAAAAAACCCGCTCTCGTTTGTGTTAAATAAAAATCAAATGAAAACATTGTTTTCGTTTAAAAATGCACCAAATTCATCCTCATCCATAATGTCCGTACATGGAAAATAAATGTCCAAAAAATATATAAATATATTTGCAAATTTGGCCTATAGTCATAAAGTTTTTTTAATGAGCCAATCAGAAAAATTTTTTTTTACATAAATGAGTCAAAGTAATGAATACATCCTATTTCATTCTGGAAAGGGGTTTGGGAAAATAATATGAATGATAAATGTAGGATGTAGCTCCTGTGCAACACTGCTGTGAGTTTACATTTAATATATTAGAGTCCTCATACTTGGGGGAAAAAAAACATCACTGCAAGTGCCAGACGGCTCAATGAAAACTCTGCAGTACTAATTTTTAACTTACTGAGAAAATGAGGGCATCAAAACAAACAAACAAAAATAAACAGATAAATAAATATTTAGGGCAACAGCAAAACTGAGGAAGAAAACCACAGGCCTCGATGGCTGGGAGATTTACAGGGAGATCTAACTAATGAGATCTTAGTGTACAAAAGGTCTAGCTAGAGTGGCTAGAGGAATTTGGCCCCATTGTAGAAAGCACTATGTCATTGACATTATCTGATGCTATTTACAGTGGCATTTCTTCTTTTCCAAGCCCCCTCCAACATTTGGAGCATCTGCTTTACTTTTTAGTGCTGAAGTTTCATGGCATTCAACAGCACAGCGTATGAGCAATCACCAAGGTCCCCATGATACATTAGTTTCAATTATATATATATATATATATATATATATATATATATATATATATATGCGGTCCAACCAGTGAATATTTGGTTGGCTTCTTGATGAGTGCCCCTGGGGGTTCAGTTGCAGGGCTGTTTGAACTAAATCTCCCTATCTCCACATGATGTGTCCATACCACCGTAGCCTTGCCTCCCTCATCTTCAAAACTGAGGCATTTTGAGACATCCTTATTGGTGATGTGGTCCCACCTCGTTAGCCCCAGGCTCCACTTAAGCATGCACATCTCCATGACATGGAAGATTTGCTCCTGATTTACAGATGCCGGCCAAAGGCCATTGGACAGATGACAGTCTGTATATTTTGGCTTTAAGGTGGTCAGGCATATGGCAGTTGCAGAGTAGCCCTGTGACTTGTCACCTCCTCAGCCATGCTGTTGATTTGAGCTTGGGCATCGGAAAGGGTGTTGCCATTGCTGCTGCCGATGAAGAAATTTCAATTTTGTCGACTTTGAGGTCATTGAGGCGCATGCCGTAACCATACTGATGGAGCCAAATGGCTAAAACATTGACTTAATTGATAAATATGGAATTACACAAATTAAAAATATAATGATGTTTACTGCAAAATACTGTAATTAATAATGATGAAATTGTAAAGCTGGTTTACAATTAGTAAAGTAGCCTGTGTGCTCTGTGAGGCCTGATAAAGCGTATCAGTGACTCTGAAGAAGCCCACTCTAGTTCTGCAGAATTCTGGTAAATATTAGACATACACTTTTTACGTGAACAAAGTTCTTACCACAGCACCTGCCTGATACAAAAGCAGAGGCCTGAGACGGTGATTGTTTTTAAACTTTTATTATCAGTTTGCTTTATTAGCAGACAGGGCAGCTGTGAGAGACCAACTCAAGGCCAGACCTGAGGTGTGAAGACTGAGTGTGTTATTTTGGTAAAACTTGGCTGGAAAATAATAAAACCTTTGTTAATGATGTATACTCAGCAACCAAAAAAATCACATCATTTGGAAATAATGATCAAAGGGTGTGATATGTTCGGAAGGACTGGGAGACGCCAGGTGTTAGTCAAGAGTTTGCCAAGGGCTGTGAAGCTATTAAGAAAAAGGTGTATGGGAAAGAGTGAAAAGGCCTTGAATATAGATAAGATTTATTTTTCTAAAATGCACACAAACATTCTTTTGAACGTAATAGCGTCCAGTAAACAATGTTTGACATATGGAGTGTGTGAAAAGGAGGGGTGCTATTATTATTACCCCTGAATACTGTATTGAAATGAGAGCTTCACTAATTATTTTTGTATGTCTTCCTAGACCTAGGTAATGTGCCTATACCTTAAACTGCTTTAATAAAGAATGGAACCTGTTCTGTTTTAACCTGAAACCTGTGTCTGTGAAATAATTTAAAGATTGTCCAGTTAAAGTTAAATATATATATATATATCCCACAAAATATTGAGACTCCAAAATTCTATTTGTATATATTTATTTTAATTCTTGTACTACTACTACTAACTGTGCATTAATAAAACTGAAACAGCATCAGATCAGTGAAGGTCAGACTGTCTAATTTCACAGACTTCTTATCTTGTGAGTGTGATAGGTGGGGAATTAACTGCTTTCACTGCGCTGTGTCTGCTGGGTTATAGTATGATAAGATTACAGTCTAAGAGTTTGGATCTGCCTGACAATTACACACGGGTGCAGTGATTCATAGGCTTGCATTATCTTCAGAAGTTGAAGGACATGTAAAACTTAACTCCAAAGCAGTCATTACAAAGAAATATTTAGCACTAAATCAAGCTACTCCTACAGGCTTTAAATACGTACACAGACCCGGATTGACAGGAAAAGGGGTAGATTGTCTATTTACAAAAATACCTTAGATATGATCCAAAAACCTGGTTATAACCTCACTTCCTTTGAAATGATGTACATTAACATAACTAACCCAGTCACAGATAAGAACACACACCAGGGCCCTGTTTAATATTATTTTTGGTTACTGGTGAATTGTTGTCCTGGATACAGTAATCATTTCAGGAGGATTTAACATTAATTTTGAGAAAAGTGATGATCCACAAAGAAAGTCATTCACATCAATCGTAGACTCTGTTGGTATCAGGACCTACACATTATAGAGTTTTAACCCCGGGCACTACCATGAAAAAATCTAAATATACTACTCAATCATCAGCAATCTCAGACCACTACCTAATTTCATACGAACTGAGTTTAATATGTATGTGCTCACGTTACTATAAAGTGCACTAACACCATCTTTACTGAAATTTTATAGAATTTTATAGCCTTATAGAATACAGAAGGGCACTCGTCAATGCGCGTTCAGCACATCTGTCCTCACTGATTGAACATATAAAGACAATACTAGAGCACTCTTTAGTGTGATCTCTTACTGGGCGTGCACCCTGAATACAACAAAAGTGACATGGCGACAGGAAGTCATTTATTTTCAATGACAGTAAGTGACACTGGGCAACGTTGAGTATCGTGACCATGAGCAATGTGAATTGGGCAAATTCAGCGGCACAATGAAGTTCACCTATGCTCTACATTATGCAAATGAGCAGCAACGCGAGGCGGCGACTACCAATGAGAAAGAAGTCTTCACGTTCCATCAGAACTGCTCCACTTACTGAAGATTTACTCCTTTCTCAACACGTCCCTTACTGCGTACGGTCTTGTTTAATGTTCAAGTATAAAGTTTATTACAACTTAAAGTGCACAAAGTGTTACAAAGAGCGGCCTGTAACAAATAGTAAGAGCTGAAGAAGAGAAAATAATTCATACCGTTTTCTCTGATGATGCAGCCACAGGTTGGAGGCCTTTACATGATGTCTTTCTGTAAGATGGCAAAATGGACACAAGGGGCGCTCCAACAGCCAGAATGATGGAGCTGCCCACAGCATTGCCTGTGTGCATTGTGTAAATATCAGCCTCTTGCACTAATATATCAGCAGATGCAGATTATATAAAACATACCAAAAATCTGCCCGATTAATCAGCCAGCCGATGTATTGGTTGATCACTAGTTAGAATCACATGAACTCACATGATATCATGGTTTACATCTTACCAGATCACTACCAATTCATTAACGTAAATAATATCTTCTCTATTCACACAAAAATGAATTTGGAATCCCACAAGGCTCCATTCTAGGACCTTTGTTATTCATAACATACATGTTGCCACTGGGCAGAGTTATTAGCAGGCATGGAGTTACCTTCCACACTTACGCTGATGATACACAGTTACACATATCAGCCAAACCAGATGGCAAACCAACACTAAAGAAACTGGAGGACTGTGTAAAAGCGACAAACAGAGGTTCTCTTTCTAGGTCCAAAACATGCTTCTTCTTCCTAGCTCATCAGCTAAAATTCTTGGTGTCTTAATTTACTCAGATCTATCATTTGATCAGCATATAGGTAACATTACAAAAACAGCTTTCCTACTTATTCGTTACATCACCAAGTTAAGAAACGCCTTATCTCTGCCAGACACAGAAAAATGAGTACACGCCTTTATCATTTCAAGATAAGATCATTGCAATACGCTACTGTCAGGATGCTCCAGCAGAAACTCCAGTAAACTCCAGCTAATTCAAAATGATGCAGCCAGGGTCCTCACTAAAACTAGAAAATTTGATCATATCAGTCTAGTCTTATCAGTTTTTCACTGTCTTCCAGTTAAATTCTGTATTGATTACAAAATTCTTTTACTAACCTATTAATCCCTGCATGGTCTCGCCCCTGAAAACCTGCAAGACCTCATCACACACCCAAGATTACTCAGATCTCAGGTTTCTGGCATTTTACTAGTTCCCAGAATTCAAACTTTCAAAGTTTCTCCTACAAAGCCTCTCAGCTCTGGAACAATGTTCCAGCTAATGTTCGAGATGCAGATACAGTCACTGTTTTTAAGTCTAGGCTCAAAGCTACTTGTTCAGATTAGCTTTTGGCAACTAACCTCTTCTTCTAGTTTAACGTTGTTTCAAGAAGTCATTGACATGGTAAAGTTGGATGATGTGCGCTGCAACGCTGCCCCATTTGTCTGGTTTGAGGATGGTGGAGCAGATGAATTTCGTTGTCTGAGGATGTTCTAATGTCTGTGTTCCTACTGGTTTCCCTTCTACCAAAGAGGTCCAAAGATTGCAAATGTACCTTTTAAGGTACAACAGTGGTTTAAAGACCAGTTTTGTTCTCTAATGGTGCTTTTCCACCACATTGGTCTGGCTCAGCACTCTTAAAGCGTGTCACATTTCCATTGGAAGGGCTGCCCCGCAAACTGGAGCCACCACACACTGTGACACCACAAAACCCCATCTCTATCAGGAATCGCTGGCTCTGAAAACCACAACGACGACTGCAGTAAAGTTAGGCGCTGTTTACTCATTGTGTATTCACATGTTGTTTTTGTTTTTTGGACTGAACACAGCTCCGCACCCCAATTCTCACAGATCAGTTTTACTTGTTGCACATTCAGCTTTCACTGGTAAGTTTCATCTGCTATCAGCCCAAGGAGCATATAAACCTCTTCAAAAGGTAAAGTTAAGAGGTGCCATTACGAGTCCAATAAAAACGAATGTGAAAGATGCTGTAACTTAAGAGATATTACAAGCGGCGTGTTTGTGCTGGATTTGAATGAGCTCTGCATTTCGTGGTGATTGACGTGACTCTGGACAATTAACGTTCTGCAGAGTTTACATGTCACAATTTAGTACCTACCCGGCACTAAACCCAGAAGCCGGAGGGAGGTGGGACTGAAAACGTACCTGGTTCCATGGACCGGGTACCAAATTTGGCCACTGGAAAGCAAAAGAGACTTTTGTAATCTTTCATGGTAGAACTGTGTGAATTAAAATAATATAATACAGGTTATAGAGATCAAAGAGGGGAATTATAGAATATGGTTCTATTCTGTAAATAAAGGTCATGAGTATGTACCCTTGAAGGTACCACCACAGTGACAATTTGTCTGACAGTGTACCATCCACTAGACATCTCTATATAGGGCCCCTCCCATTTCAAGACATGTGTCAAGTTCAACCAGAGGTAGTGTTGGCTGAAGCTAGGGGGTGACCCTACCCTTTAAACAAGCCCTTTAACAGTCCAACACGGAACAAATCTGTTAAAGCAGTGAAATACAGATATTTTCCAGTTCTTGTGCACAAAAAACAAACAAAAAAAATTGTACGATCAGTGTTACCCAACTCCATCTCCAGAAGAGTGTAGTTAATGGCTGAGATCAGATGCTGAGGTACAGGCCACAAAACAGAAGCGCTGATTAAACTGGTGGCCCACATTCAGAATCAGCTTTTGTGCAAGTGATGGGAAAAAAAATCAGAAACTGTTCACTTTCTTCCCTGCAGCTTTTTTTTTCCTTTTGTGGGAAACTCCTGAACAACGCCTCCCTTATCTTTATCAGCATCACCACATACACTTCTTCACAGCTCTGATCTCCTCACACACATGCACCACATGCACACCCTTCATCACATCACATCAGCTCATTAACGGGCTTCGCAGACACCTTCACTGTCAGTCTCACATTCTCTTTCCTGTTTTTAGATGCTTCAGCTTATAATAAGGCAAGCTAATCCCCCCATAGCCCTCCTCCTCCTCTCAACCAACTTTTGCATTCTAACCTGCGACAAGCCTGCCCTATCATTCATCTTTCTCTCTCTTTTCTTTTATTTGGTCCCGTTAATTTTCTCAAATCTTTCTTCTCCCGACTTTCAGTATTTCTCTTTTTCCTCACCATGATGTTGGCACTCAATCTCATCCATTCTTCGCATTCTTCTTCAGTTCTATCTGATTGACTGACGTTTTTTCTTCTTTTTCTCTTTTCATTCTCCAACTTCCTACACAAGCCCTTTTCCCTCCCTCAGTCTAGCTTTTCTTGGCCTAATGTTTTTTACACGAATGCTCGACTTACTCTTCCTCCATTTTTCCCCTTCCTTTTCATCACAACACCTGTGCCTCATTCACCCTGACTGAAAGGATATAATGGTTTATTTGAAAATTTTTTGATGCCAACATAGCTGATCTCAAATCAGTGAAAGTGCATTCAGTTTCCAAGGCGAACACGTAATATAACTAGTTAAAGCTGACACCAGTTTGGCTGTTGGAAAAGTTTCAGTCTACAGAATAATAAAGCCAAACATTCTGAATTACTCGCTAATTAATTAGGCAACCCACATGCACACAAGCATATTCACATGAACACATGCGCATACATTTGTGCCCCAGAATGTGGGTTGTGTCTAATGCCGTATAATGCATCCATGGCCTGTAATGGAGTCATCGTATGTTCTGCCTCAAGAAAGAAGATCTGAACTCTAAAGAAGCCATCTGTAATATTGATACCAAGCGTTAAAACCTTGTAAAACAGTGGAGAGATCTTTTTGCCTCCTCCCTCTCCTGCCCTGGAGGCGAAGCTTGACCAGGCTGCCAGTTTGAGGAAAACTGAGCATACACAAACAAGCAAGAGACAACTTTTAAAACCTTCGACCTTAATAGCTAAAAAGAATGTGTCATAATCAATCTATTTACACAGAAACGTGTTCATCATTTCAGTAAAACATCTACCCACGCTAGAGAATGGGCAAAAGAAGTGGAGATTGAGCAACATCCATTTCCCTAGCATTTACAATCCTTTACTGTCCAAATCCACATTAAATATTTCAGCTAGATAAGGTTACTTATGGATTTTCCCTTGCAATAAAGATGTCCTTTTAGGTGATCTTTGCTGGTTCACAATTTTACATTCAAATATTTCCTTCCACCTTCAATGGGTCAGTTTATGGCATTATTCAGCAGCGTGTTGAATTCTCGGTTCCACATTAAGAGAAGATGTAGCGCTAACTTGTGAAACATTTTGAAGTTTTTCCACTTTATCTGTTTAAAGCACACAAACCAGTTGTAAATCATGTCCCTAATCATTTACCTACTTAAGTAAAAGACAAAAATTGAAAAAGCTGCCACAGTTTCCGTGTGTTTACAAGCCTTTACTCTCTAAATCCATATCAAATGTTAAGAATAGACACGGCTGGGGTGTTATTTTCCCTTCAGTCATAAATGCCATTTTAGGAAGCAGCTCCTTGCTTTTTATTCAAAATATTCATACTCCGGCATTTAGTTCCAACTTAAATTACTAAGAGTTTTACTGGTGTTATTCTCCAGATTTTGACGTCTCCGTTCCAACTCAAACAGACAGCTTTGTGAAGCTAAAGATAGTGCTAGGTTTGATAAACAAAACTCATTTTTCACTCCTTATTTCCCATTTTATCCATTTAAAACACACAACCAAGTGTAAATCATGTCAGTAAAACATCTACCTACAGGGAAAAGCTTAAGTTTGCTGTGTATTACAGAGTTAGAATTCTCCGTTTCACCTTAAATTTTCAAACATAACTATTACTCCTTATTTGGTTTAAAATCACCGCACACACCATAGAGAAACTCACAGTGATCTGATTCAATTTCTTTAAAACAAATCATGGTATTTACATCTTTCTATCATGTTGTTATTCACTTTCTTCTTATAAAATGCACAAAACACAGTCCTTACACCTTTCAATCCTCAATATCCTAAATTTCCTTATATATATAAAACACACAAACTATGGCGTTAACTCCTTTAGTCTATTCATGGGTGCCTGTATTTCTATTTTATTTTTAGAAAAGTCTTGCTATTACTTGTTCAGTAGAAAAATATAGCCAACTCTGGATAAGTCTTGGTGTATTTGCTACTTCTAAAGCTACCTATACATTTCAAATATTTTACACCATCTCTGGTCATGGAGATATTTAGAAGGGCATTGAGGTTTTGTAGGTCTGGTAAAAATCAAATATTATCTCTGTTCACTAGTTCATTTCATAGCTGCATGACGCTATGTTTTGGACCTCGCAACCCGATGGGTTTAGACCGCAATGTGATTGGACAGAAGGCAGGATCTTAGGCTGAAATTCAAGTTGCACGCCTCTCCGGACTGGGCACTTCTTAAAGTGTATATACTGCTTCAGCGCTGCTACCAGGGAAGCCAGTGCTGCAACTTAGACTGTTTCCTTAATCTATGATCACACACCCAGCACATCTTATAACTAAGAACAGTAAATATCTTACAGATTGCTCATTTAACACCCAATGATGTAGAGTGTGGAAAAATAAATGTCAATATAAAAATATAAAAAATATATATAAATCGGGTAGTGACAGAGAGGAGTGGTTTATATGGTGTGTAATGGTGAAGAGGAGGAGTCTGGGAATGCTCCTTCTCCCAAACTTTAGTTATTTGATAACTCCATTAAATATAGTGTAGTCTTATTAATTTAATTTGTTTCCACAGTAGTTTTTTTAAAGCACTATATAAATAATAAATGTTATGGCCATGAGTAATATAATTACGTTTTTTTTTCTGTCAGTTTCTTTTATTTCTTTGTTCTTACAGTAAATCTAGGTAAAGTATCATTTCAGCAGCACACCCCATGTCAATAATCTTCATTACAATAGCAATTCAGCTACTTTAAAGTACCCAGAGAGTATCTTGCCAGCCTTCACAAAATATTATATGTACTGAAAACGTGATTATCTTCATGTGTAATTTTAATTCATTTCAGTCCGACATTTATTTGGCATTTCATAATGCATACAATGACAACATTTTTTTGTACTGCCTCTTCCCACTGTTTAGGATTTAGATTTTATTAATTTAGTCTATGAAATCACAGATGACATTGTGACTATAGTGAATCATAGGTTCCTTACATTCCAAATTCGAGAATTTAAACTGAGTGGAGCTGAAAACAACAACCAAAAAGTGCAGAGACAGAACAGAGAGAAGAAATACAAAGCAAACACACCCAAGACACGACAGGAAATCAGGCAGAATCGCAGTGGTGAACTTGTGGTTCAGCTCTTCTGTGAGACTGTATGACCAATTGACCGACAGACAGACAGACTTACAGACAGACCAACAGAGAGCAAGCTTTTGGGAAAATCATAAAAATGTGAGGAGTAACGGAGAGAGGAGTGAGAAGAAGAGAATTTCCAGGGAGAGAAAAGGCTGAAGAATAAGAAGAGGGAAGAATGAGGAGAGAAAAGATTGCAGTGTGAGAGGGAGAGAGAAGAGATGAACAAGTGTGTATTTGTGTGTTTGGGGTGGGGGCTTGTGGGGTGTGCATGGCAGGTGTGTTTAAAATGTAGGGGAGAATCAAGAATGAAAAGTAAGAGTGAGAAAGAGGGTAAAGTATTGTGAGGGACAGAGAAAAATAATGCAAATAAGTAATGCTCTACATAACTGAAACTTTTTACATTGTTTAGGTTCATTTTAGGTTACTGTGTACTTGCAATTATTTACAGAATTATGTGCAATTATTCCTGTGACTAACACAGAAGCATACTGCAAGCAGTGGGTGCATTGTGTTGAATTGTGTTGTTCTGTTTGAAAATGAGATTCTATTCCTTTTTAGGCTTTATTATTTTTCATCCTACTGAAGGAGAACCACCAAACGTTGCTGAAAGACAAGTCTAATGGGGAACACTGCACTGATATTAAATCATTCATTGTCTGTAACCCTTATCCAGTTCAGGGTTGGGGTGGGTCCAGAGCCTACCTGGAATCTTTGGGTGCAAGGTGGGAACACAACCTGGAGGACAACAGACCCTCACACTCACACCTATGGACACGTTTGAGCTGCCAATCCACCTACAAACGTGTGTTTTTGGAGCATGGGCGGAAACCGGGGCACCCAGGGTAACGTAACGGCAACATCTTGTCAGCTAAATTAGTGACGACTGAAACTGAACAGAATAAATTAAAACACCTTAGCCTCAGCCACACCACTGTCATATGAAAAGTGTCTTTATGCTTTGATAGTGTCTGGTTCATCATATTTATACATACAATTAGTTGCTGTTGAACTGTAAATATATTTTCAAGTCGTTGAAATAGGGCTTTCTTCAGTTTGTTTATCCAGTATATGTTTCTATAATGAAACAAGTCTGAGTGAATGTCGAACTCACAAGACAACAGAGCCTTCGTTAAAGCAAGCAAGTCAGCTTTGGCTGTAAAAGACAGCAAAGCTGAAAACAGGCCACTACAAAAATCTAATTTACACACTTTTACACAGGCTTCACAACCATCCTGGGGTGGCAGTGTCACTGACATGTTTCAGGGTGCATCCTGGTTCAGTCAGTGACATTGCAAACCCAGGATGGTTGCATTCTTAAACATGTGATAAGCTAGAAGTAGATATATGAATTTACCTTTATAGGTGTTTCCACTAGAGCATCAAACATCACATATAAGGCTAATATTTTTCAGGCATGGAGGATACAATGTAATATGCATTTTGAATTGAACATGGTTAGATTATATAATACCACGTTTTGTAGACATGGCATGGAATGCAAATGAACTTAAGCTCACCATGTTCTGTGCCTAGTTTTATTTAAAGAGGCATATAGCTCCCCAGCACTGGTTTGTGGGGCAGTGGAATTATATCCTCTGGAATGTTTTCTTGATCAGGGCTTTTTCTTTGACTGGGACCCTTCCTGGATCAGGGCCCTTTAGGTTCAAAAGGGCCAGAGTAATCTAATGATCTCCGGGGCTTTGTGGTCAGAAGCACAAGTTCCCAGCAGGTTGTCCCATGTTGAAAAGGTCTGAGCCAAAGACCCAGACAAACACAATCCTCAAATGTGCCCTTCTATAAAAAAGAAAAAAATATGTACCCTGCCTAGAAGAGGATTACAGAAACCTATCCCTAGAGCCAGGCCTTGAGAGTAGTAGTGCTTTTTGGCGAGAGCCTCTTGGCTGGGCAATGGTTCAGTAACACCAGCTAGATATAGTTGGGCTCACCTCTACACACAGCATTGCTACTTCAAAATGTGGCTGTACATAGCTGTGGTCAAAAGTATGTCTGTGCCTATAATGCTGGTAACCCAAAATCCCAGCTCAAGAGTACCAACATGCAAAGAAATAGTAGTTCTGGCAGTTGCAGAGGCAAAATCCAGGTCATGGAAGCAGTTCTAAGAGGCCCCAGAGAATGACTTTGAGGTGAAATCAAAATCGAGAGGGGAAGATAGACATCACCCAGGCTGTGCTCAGTTTTGCAATTGCCTGGGAATAGTGTCAGGTATTGGAAAGAACAGTTAGAGAACTTTTTAAACACAAAACCACACCTCCTAAGTAGGGGGCTGGACCAGATGTGACTGGGTGGTCAGAAATATTTTCCCTTTCTGAAGTCCCTGGCTGTTTTGGATGACACGTCTTTAAAAAATTGCATGGAACTCAGGCACAGTGCGTCTGAATTGGTAAAACAATTCAGTGGTTCCATTTTAAGAAAAGGAAACCGCAACTGGGAACAGCCTATTGAGGTACAACACTTCCCTTCCTCCCTACGAACGTCCATTTCAAAGTACTACCAAGGAGAGTATTCCCAGTGGTCAAGCCTTTAAGAGAATGAGCTGTTTCTGCATACTTGTTGTTAAATCAGGCATGTTCTGGGTGAGCGCTGGGCTCTGGCTAGTTTGTTTCTTTTCTCTACCCCTGTTCTTAATATGTTTTTATCATGGAAAAATTAGCCAGGTAGACCCAAGGACAGGAAAGCTTTTGGTGGGGAGGCTCTGAAGACTGGACCTTCAAACACATACCTGAACTATTTGAAACGTAATGTGAAGTGGCCGGCGTACAAATCAGCACCGTCCAATTATGAGGCCAGAAAAGGACAGCATTCTCCTTACAGGTACGGAGTGAGCACCTAGTCCATGTAGAAGAATTAAAATACCTTGGAGTATCAATGTGATGCAAACCTTATCATATCATATTTGTGTATCATTGCAAATGTTATTTATAAACCCTTCAGCTGTAACCAAATTGTAAAGATTGTAATTCAGAAACTGATCCTAGATCAGCCCTAGATCAGATACTGTGTTAACAAGCATTACATTCCATGTAAAAAGAATGTTCTTTTAAAAACTTATTTAAGTGCATCAAGTGTTTTTTTTTCAGGCAGCACAGGTGTCACTGACACATAACTACAGGGTTCTGGGGTTGTGGGTTGGATCCCCAACTTGGGCCTTTGAGTAGTTTGGTGTCTTTTTCCCATGTCTGCATGGGTTTCCCCTGGTTGCTCTGGTTTCCTCCCACAATCCATAAACACATGTTGGTGCATTGATTGGCTGTGTAAAATTGTCCACAGGTTTGAGTGTGAGAGTAGCTAGTGTGTGACACCCTGTGACTGCAATGATTCTTGGTGGGCTCTGGGTCAATGCGACCGTAAACAGGGTGAAGCAGTTCCAGCAAAATAACGAATGAATGACTTCAGAAAATATTTTTAAAAATAGCACGCAAGAAAATTAATGCATGTCACTGTATTGCTTGCTGTAAGCGTCTTCTTAAAATTGTCTGCTTTAGTAAATTATATAAAACATACAACTATTCTTAAACAGATGCCTTCAGAAATAGAGTTCATTTTTCTTTGCCTTATTTACAAATGTAATTCTTAATTTAAGGGAAATCAAAGCTTTGTTTCCTAACCTAACTACTAACCTTGGTCTCTTAGAGTTCAAATGTAAGTCCTCTACAATCAGCACGACTGACTGCCATTTAAATTCCACACTGATTACCAAATCCTTCTTCTGACCTATAAAACTAAATTATGTTGCCCCACAGAATGTGAGAGAACTCACTGCTGATGATGATTCACCACATCTGTTTCAATCTGTTTCAAAGTAAAGGCTCTTTATCAGTACCTAGAATCATTAAACAATTATTTCAGGGGTAGAGACATTTCCTGTAAAGCCAGAAACTGTATATGTCCTGTCTGTGTGTGGTAATCAGATTAGAAGTATGCAAAAGCATAACATTTTGAGACCCAGCCTGAGCAGTCACAGCTTCTGTATTTGAAGCCCCAACCCAATTACACAACCCCAACACATCCTTTCATCATCCATCAGAAAGGCAATGACTAGGGTTCAAGAAGAAATAAGCACAAGGGCCTTTTTGACCATTGTATATTGAGATTATAAGACACATGTTTGAATTTCTGTTAAAATTTGTATTTGAAAAGTGGTTTAACAGAAATTGGAATATCTGTTTTTTAAAATATATTTTAAAAAACATTGTTAATGTACAAAGGTGATGATGATTCTATCGTACATAAAATATCTTATGGTGCATACTGTTACCTGTGAAACTGTGTTGAATATGAAAAATGTGATCAATTATGAAGATCATTTTGCATATGGCAGTTAATATATTTTGAAATGTCTAAATTTGCACAAAATTCATAAACACAGGTGAAAATGAGATAAAATCTCTCAAAAGTTTAATATATTTTTGGGGAAAAAATATTAAATCTAATTAGAACAAAATAAAAGTTCTAAATTGCAAATTGATTTTTTTAAAATAAAGAAATCTTCAAAAGAAATCATTTTGGCTCTAGACCCTAGGAAAGGAGGACCCTTAGGAGACAAATCATTAAAACATCATGTGGGAGTAGCAGGAGGAACTGCTGATCATTTTTGTGTCTCTACAAATTGTGGTTTGATTTGGCAGATTTTTTTTTACCAAAGAAACCAAAATATAAGAAAAAAAATGCCAATAGAGACTCAGCACTTGGTGCTTGAAACCCTAATAAAATATTTGACCTTCTGGCAAAACCTGGTGTTTCACAGACCTCAATTTGACAACACTGGCCTAAAGAATGCTGTGTTACTTAATGAACATTGTAATAGAAGTGGTGCCAAAAAACATTAAATATATTTACATTAACCATACAATTTAAGATCCATTTCCATTTCAAAGATACAATAATTTGTAACAACATAAGCACTTGCATTACCTACAATGTTTTATGGCCAACAGTCTGTCGCAAAAGTATTTAATGACGGCAAATTCCTCATAGAATGTTACTTCTACCTCTATTTCTATACAGCTTTACCTAGATGCTGTGAATAACTCACGTGCACTCCAAACATTTTAAGCAATACTCTGCATCTCATTCTTCACAGTCAAAATTTTTAATTTGCTTCCTGAACTGCCCACCCACACTTGAATCCCTAATCAAGTTTGTGGTATTCTAAATTTCGCACAGGGGACACGGGAAAAACAAAGGCGAAGCAAGTGCTAAGTTGGGAACACACAAGGTTTAATACTATTAACAAAGCATAATTAATAATCAACAAAGGACTAAACACTACAAATAAGACAAACAAGACAAGAGTAATAAAGACTATAACAAAGGCTACAATAAACAGCCAACACAAGAGAAACAGGACAGGGTTTATAAAGACAGATGTAACAGAGATCACCTGTGAGCTGGGTCATCGGACTAGAAACAACTCAGAGGTGTGGGGCATGGCCAAAGGAGACACAAGGACACGAAACCAAAATATCACAAACAGACACAAAATAAATATAAATCCTGACAATACAGAAATGTAATTGACGTGTTCCCATGTAATATTTAGTATCTGTCTAAAATAATCAACAACATACTTGAGTTTTGAAATTGAAACATAACTTTCTGACATTTAACACAGTTCACTGACTTATCTATAGGAAGTTGATACTATTTTATAGACTTCTGTATATTTTTTATTGCTGCCAAAAAATGGAAATACTTAATTAATATAATATTATTTATTATTATTATATAATATTATTAAAGCAATATTAATATTGTTTTATTGAGGCTAGGGTATACAATGCAGGTATACACCAATCAGCCATAACATTACAACTACCTCTTTGTTTTTACCCTCATTGTCTCTTTTATCAGCTCCATTGACAATTGCAAACTTTGTTATTCTACAATTACAGAGTATAGTTCATCTGTTACTCCCCATACACCTGCTTTGCTGTGGACTTTGACGGGTTCGGACCATTAAAGAATACATACACTAAAGGGGGCTGACATAGGACCGTACGCAGAGGACCATATTTACAACAATCTGTAATTGTAGAACTTAACTCTGGGCCTAGGGTTAGTGTAAATGTTATGGCTGATTACTGTATATCTGCTCATACAGAAGCCAATACAGATATACAATTTAATATTTGTGGAAACCATATTACAAAGAAATTTAACAATTCTTTGTGTAGGATTCCATATAAAACATTTTAAAAAACTGCAATACCCTTTTCCATTAAAATTGAGACATTTTGTACAATAAAGTCTTTTGAAACTTTATGTATAATAAACATGTACAAATATAAGATTTCCACAAATTCCACTGAACAAACTGATTGTTTTCTGTAAATATAAATATAAATATATATATGGACTGAAGGTAATGCCTTCAAAACGCTTCAAATAGTTAGGAGAGAGGCAAAGATGCAAAGCTCCCTTTATGCCAAATCTCATGGGAGAACTGTCAAATAGTTAAAACACAACATTCTTCAGTTCAAGATGGCAGAGACTTTAAGTATTTATTATCTACCATTACTTAATATTGTGAAATGATGCAGGGAATCTGAAGAAGTACCAATAAGTGTATGGTGTCCAGCCTATGTTAAATAATCATGTCCATTGAGGCCTCAGTTGGCAGTGCATAAGAAGCAGTCATGGAGACATTCTGGAAGGTGGAAAAACTTATCGTTTTCACAAAAACAAATAGATGTTGTGTTTTCCCTGCTATTGAGGAGAGACTATCCAGACAGGTGCAAAAAAACAACATATCTCATTGTGTGGAGGTGTTTCAGTCAGAAACCCAAGCCTTTATTCAAGCAAGAATGGCCAAAAACTCCACTTGCAAAACTTTAACAATTAGTATTCTCAGATCAGAAATGATCACACTGTGTGATTAAACGTAAATGTTGTGTATTAATCATTTTATTCTTCTTTTTCTATAAAGTTACCATTCCAAAATGTGTTTACACCCAGTGAAAATGTGATAATTCTGCTATCCAGTGTCACCTAGAGGACAAAAAAATTAATCTATTTGATTTTTTGATTCCTCTTGGAATTATTATCTTAACCTCAGGCTCTTTGGGGGTTCTTCGTACCAGGCTTGCCCTAGGCGTGCTCATTAAGGGTCTGGACCGTAGACTGTATTTTCTGAAAAGTTATGCAAATTCTTAAACACTATGCAAATAAACTTAGCTGGAATGCAACTGGTGCTGAATTCATGAGAAAGGATTCACAGAGGATAGTTACATCTCACTTTGAACACATGAACAGGCTCAGGCAGGATACTGAATGCACAAGTTGAGTGCTGGATTGCTTTGGCATTGCTTTGACCATGCTCTGTGTGAAGCCAGCCACTGAGAAAGTCTTGAATCTTTGGCTCTGTTATTTCTGACCTATTTATCACTGTAACAGAAATATGCTCATTAGCACTTATTATCTAATATCTACTCTTCCTCCCCATCTCTCCCTCAGTCCTTAATACACTAACACTTCTCTCCTCAGGCTTCTCATATGCCATGGGGAGAGGCGGTTGAAGGAATTAGGGCACTTTAACCTGGGATATGCAGGCCAAATAAATACCAGAGACAGACTGATAGATTTTAAGAAGCAGAGAGATGGAGAGGAATAAAAATATGAGGGAAAGTGAGAGAGAGAGAGAGAGAGAGAGAGAGAGAAGGAGAGAGAGAGAAGGAGAGAGAGAGAGAGAGAGAGAGAGAAGGAGAGAGAGGAGAGAGAGAGAGAAGGAGAGAGGGTGAGGAGAGAGAGTGAGAGAGAGAAGGAGAGAGAGGAGAGAGAGAGGGTGGGAGAGAGAAAGGAGAGAGAGAGAGAGAGAGAAAGGGAGAGAGGAGAGAGAGAGAGAGAGAGAGAGAGAGAGAGAGAGAAGGAGAGAGAGAGAGAGAGAGAGAGAGAGGAGAGAGAGAGGGGGAGAGAGAAAGAAGAGAGAGAGAGAGAGGAGAGGGAGAGAGAGAGAGAAGGAGAGAGAGAGAGAGAGAGAGAGAGAGAGAGAGAAGGAGAGAGAGAGATGAGCTGAAAGATGTAATAATAGTAAATGGTGGAATAATTGAGAGATTAGTTATATATAGCACAGCTTAAATTAGAATCAGACAAATTAAAAGTGGCGTTCATGACTGTAAGAAAAAAAAAAATTGTGTTCCAGTGTTGGTGGTCACAGATGCTATTGTTCCAGTGTCATTTGCCCCTCCAGCTGCTTCTGTTCCAGTGTCCCCTCCAGCCACTTCTGTTCCAGTGTCGGTGGCACCTCCAGCTGCTTCTGTTCGTGTCCCTGAGTCAGCCCCAAGGACATAGAGACTGACTCCCAGAACTTTGCCTGGGCTGGTTTCACAGACTTTATCACAGACTCATACCAGTCCTGGGCACTCATCCATGTTTGACTTTGCTCCTCTGTCTGTTCCTGTTCTAGTCCCCGTCTCCATTTATGTCCGCCTTTGTCTCTGTCCCAGTCCCTATCACCATGTTTGTCTGTCCCAGTTAACATCCTAGTCCCTGTTCCCCTGTCCAGCTCTATCCAGTCTCCAGTTAAGCCCCTTATTCCTCTGCCCAGTCCTGTCTTGTCTCCAGGCCAAGCTCTTGTTCAGTCCCAAGTCCGGTCTCCATTCCCTGCCTCTGTCCTGTCTCCTCTCCAGTCCAGTGTTCCATCTCCTTTTGGTCCCCCCTGTCAATCATTTGTCCCATTTGCATTCCAGTCTGGTGTCCAGTCTCTTGCTTCTGGTCCTGTCCCATCTCCTGTGTTTCCTGTTTCTGCACCTGCCATGTCTAGCACCCAGTCTCCTGTCCATTCTCATGTCTCTGCTCTTAGTCTCTGCCTAGTCCTTTCCAGTCCCTGTTTCAGTCCAGTGTCTTGTCCCGAGTCCCATCACCTCATTCAATTCCTTCTGATTCCTTCTCTTAGTGTCCTGTCTTGTCCCCAGTTCAGTCTTCTGTCTCTGCTCATGTTATGTCTCAAGTCCAGTCCCCATTTCAGTCCAGTGCGTTTCCCTGAGTCCTATCTAGGGACTCGTCCAGCAGAGTTGAGACCTGGATGAAAGCAAAGAGAGATGGACCTGATTGCACACTGTAATATCCTAGGAAAGTTAAGGCCATTTGTCCATGGAAGACTAGCATGAATAATCAATGCAGGAGCAAGTATGTAGCTCTTTTAGTATGAACAACACTCATGTGATGCTAGCAATTTCTTTCTTTCATTTTAAGGCCACTGTGAGAGCGTGAGAGATACACAGTTAAAGTCAGAATTCCAGGAATAATGTCCTAATATTCAAAGAATAACACTGAAATTCCAAGAATAAAGTCAGACAATTTAGAGAAAAAAGTCTGAATATTTCACTGAAAGAATAAGGGGCAGACAACCATCTGGAGCGAACACAGCCTTCGATATTAACTCCTTGCCATTCAAAGAGGACATGTAGTTTCAAAGGACACGATGAGAATGAACATGAAAATTATTTGATGCCCCAAAGTGTTATGGCATATAGACTTTGTCAACAAACTAAAGCCATATGACATCGCAGTCAATATCAATAGGACATATTAAAGGGTTCAGTTGTCATGTCATGTGACCAGAACCGGTTCTTCACTTCACCGCGTCTTTCAGAACTCATTCCATACTGGCACACAGAGAGTCAATGGCTATATAGACATCTTAGTTCAAGTCTGAAAAC
The DNA here is from genome assembly GCF_029633855.1 of Hoplias malabaricus. Lineage (NCBI taxonomy): Eukaryota > Metazoa > Chordata > Actinopteri > Characiformes > Erythrinidae > Hoplias > Hoplias malabaricus. The sequence goes on along the minus strand of NC_089805.1, from coordinate 670,576 downwards.
CATAAATGTTTCTCTAAACATTCTGACTTCATTTTCTCAATCTATTTTATTTCTATGTTCAATACAGTGGCTCTAAAACTTGTACATTCTTGCTCACTTCCCCAAGCAGGGTCTATTTAAAAGTATGTTTAATCTGGGAGTGTCATAGCTGTAATCACAGCTGCTGTCACAACCCCAGCCTCATCCTTTCCCTGTCTGTCCCTCTCTCCCTCTTTATACACACACACACACACACACACACTTCATTCTCACAGCCCTTTTCCTGTTTCCAGGTCTCCAGCTCTTTCCTAAAATCTATTCCTCTCACCTTACTTCATTCTCATGACTCTCTGTCTCTACCGACCAGCCCAAAACGAACAGCTTGTAGTCATTTTCTACTGCCGAATAGAGAGAGAGAGGAAGGGGGGTCCTCTAGTGCTGCTGATGATGGGGTGATGATGATAAAGATTTAATGAACTGCAGACAGACACACAACAGGAGTGTGCCAACAGGATATGGACTAAAACAAGGGCAACAGGAGAGATCCCCTTTGTTTAAAGTCAGGGGGAAGGGGGGTGCGGAATAAGGAAAAATAGAAGTGGAGAGCACTTTATATGTGCTATAAAAATCAAATTTATTTACTTACTAAAAAAGAAAATAGAGAATGAAAGCAAGAATGTAGTAGAACACACCACACTCCTCACAGACAGTCACCCAGAGGAAACCCACGCAGACACAGGGAGAACACACCACACTCCTCACAGACAGTCACCCAGAGGAAACCCACGCAGACACAGGGAGAACACACCACACTCCTCACAGACAGTCACCCAGAGGAAACCCACGCAGACACAGGGAGAACACACCACACTCCTCACAGACAGTCACCCAGAGGAAACCCACGCAGACACAGGGAGAACACACCACACTCCTCACAGACAGTCACCCAGAGGAAACCCACGTAGACACAGAGAGAACACACCACACTCCTCACAGACAGTCACCCGGAGGAAACCCATGCGGACATGTGTATTTCACACTGCGAAGGATACCCTTCAGGGTGTGTTCCAACAATAATAAAAATATATTTAAGTGTAGTTAATCACAATTGGTCACCCTTGCTTTTCTTGTTCATATTTGTTTAAATTTAACCATTAGCATTTTTTAAAACAAGTGCATTTTGTGCCTCATATTTTCTTACAGCAGCTACATCCTGAACTACCGTGAACATACATTTGAAGAATCAAATTTTAGTCCAAGAGGATTAGTTTCTACATAGTGGTATACAAAGTAATGGAACCATTTTGGTTCTATACAAAATTATCTGGAAAAAACTTTCATTTGTGATATGGGTAATTGTAATTTTAATCATACACAGGATACATACATTCACATAATGCCCAATACACTCTCTTCATACCACAACCACTTCTCAGGGGTCATCGGTGATTCCCTTAAAGTCTCTGGAGTTTCACCTAGACAACAATGAGATCAGATAGAAAAACAATGGAGACTTTAGCACAAGTCTCCTACTGCTCAAATGTGTCTCCTGAGATAAAGATCTCAGTAATATCTCATGTCTCCTCTCGAGTTTCAGTGGAGATCTCAGTAAAGTCACAATCTGTGCTCAGTTTTTCCAGATGAATCAAATCATACCCTTTAATTTATCTCTCCTTTATCTCTCTCGTGTCTCATGCCTATTTTTGTCTCATTCTATTTCTCCTAAGGAATTGTAGGAGAATCACCATTATGTCTCCGGAGCCATTTCAGAGCAACCTTTGAGCAATAAATTTGTACCTAAAACACCAAACAACTTAGTCATTCTACATTTTAGTGCATTTCCCAACTAGTTTGTTCTCACACTGTGGAAAACCTCTGACTAGGCCTTTTAGCTACATCTGATAACATGCTGCGGGGCCACTATTTTTTATTTATTTTTTTTTTACCTACATCTGCTTGTAATTTCCAATCTCTTGCTTCACCCTGTCTTCCCATATTTATAACCTGCACTCACTCTACAACACATTCCCCCTTCACACACAAAGCTAACCACACTATTACTACCACCAGAAGGCAACGTTTGATTATGTCACTATCATTACAAACCTTGTGACAATCCTAAATGACATGTTGATAAAATACGCTTCATCATAGGGTCTTCATCTATGTATTGTTTCAAGTAAATGAATTTGAAACCCACAACTGTTACCATGTGATCAGATGCTTCTCTAGATTCTCCCAGTTAAGCTATTTACATTGTTTTCCAACACTGCTGTTGTACACTTCCTCTTCCTGCACATGAAAAGAACTGGTCAGCATTCTCCGCTTTTCTGTTAATATTTAAGAGCTGTCGATGAATCACCTGACCCAGACCAGCTTTACCACATTGCACTTGCCCAATAACGTCCTTCTGCCCAAACAAACTCTCAGCGGGCACTTACAGACTCCACTTCCTCGCTGCTTTTGACTGTTTATATCACAGCATCCCTAGGTCCTAACAAGCTCATCTCATGACTCACCTTAGCACATTTAAATTCCTCATTTAAACTTGTCAGTGGCAGCTCCAGCGCCCTCCTCTCATACCACAACACACTACCTAAATAACATGGCACCCTAGCCATATATCTTGGGATCACCTACTCCTGTATATCTGCAGTTGAATTATTATTCCAGATTGTATAGAAACGACAACAGCTACACAAACAAATCCAAATATTTCTGCATCAGATTTCTTTAATGCAAGAGAAAAGAAAAATCTGATTTCAATAGCAGGTGTAATTCCTGAGGGGGGGCAGGTGATAATTTGACCATCAATGACCAAATGTGACAAATGCCACAGGTAAATGCACCCAAGGTGGACTGCAATTCCAGATTCCAAACATTCAAACAGCGTATTTCATTCTTCTACCAAACAAAGAGACAGAATACACATAAATCTACAGTAGCCAGCTTTTTCAAGAAGCCAGCTGCTGCTTGGACAGTGAGTAAGTTATGTGCAGTATTCAGTGCAGCGCAGTGTGTGTAATCAGTAGAAAAACAATTAGTGAAAAGCATCAGCTATTCCCTCAATACTCAAATAGATATTTGTAATTTTATTTATTATTGTTGCTGTTGATGAACAGGGTCTGAGGGTCGTCTAAGCATCAGTGCTGAAGACTGTGCCATGTTTTGTTTTCACATAAATGAATCTGAAACAACAATTTGAAAAGCACAAGGTTATATCTGCAATGCTGCGATACTGGTGTTCAGCCATTTACTCACACAGAGGCAGTTAATAACATTACAGTTCCTCATTAAATTGTTTGATAAAATGTGTTATAATAATTGTACACTTCAATACAATGCTTTTTCCAGCTCCAGATTTTCAGCATCTAAATTATATTTGTGACTATTCACAAAGGGGAAATCACACATTCTGTAACATTCGTGGTCAGGAGAAATGCCTTGCTCTCTCTGAGGAGGTAAGGACAATCAAGAATGTCGATCTGTCTGCATTCACATTAGAAATATACTGTGTGTCTGTAATGTGAATGTATCTGTCCCTGAAATGGCACACTTTTGGAGATTGATTCTGTACGTCACCTCCTTCACCAACTACACAAATATATTTGTGAGAATATTTGTAGCATTAAAACTGGAAAAATAGGTGTGATGTAACCTCACGCTTACTGTGCATCAGGTTTTGATCTGAGGACAGAAAACAGCTTGTCGGCAGTACATAATTAAGATGAGGAGGCAAAATAAGCCCAGCTCACATTTACTGCTTCACCAAGAGACTGGCTCAATCTCAAATGTCTTCTGACATTCCTCCTGACAATCTCACATGCTGCCTCAGATAAGAGCACTAACAGCAAGCGTACAGGCAAAAACACACATGAAATACTGTCTGGTCGTTCACATTTATTTTTCATGCCCACAAATTGGATACCTATCCTATCCAGGGCCAGACATAATAGTGACTCAAATCAGATTTGACATGTTCACATTAATGCAAAGAAGGAACATAGCTGACATAACATCAATGACAGTTAGCAATCTCCTCCAAATGTTCTGAGCTGTTATCCCCCTATGATTGTAGCATTGTGTGATAGGGAAAGAGCGAACAATGTGGCGAGATAAAGGGGGGGGGGGGGACTCAAAATAAAATAAGTATATATTCATTTGAGTGACGCTATCTGTTTTCCTCCCATTTCCTGACTAAAATATATTTAGAAGAAAAATAAATACAATGTGGAAGTGACAGAGAGAAAGAAAAAGAGAAATATGGTGTCCTTCTATAAGACATGGTGTTGGGCTGAAAGGAAGTAAAAGCCACTGCATCTGGTTCAGTTGTGCTGGTAGCTGCAGGGAGACTCTTATCAGCAGAGGTTTGTTAGACTGTGTGTAAAATTAGAAAAATCTGGGAGGGCAACCAGTGATGGCATTACTGCTACAGAAGCTATTAGACTGAATGGCTGTTGAATCAAAATGTCAGCGGGTCTCTGGGGAAGGCATATCGAGCTTGGCCATCTAAAACACACACTCACACACATGCAGTAGAAGGGAAGGTTAAGGCCCTGTCCCAAAGGTCCCCAGTGTCTGTTTCCATCCTCTCCAGTGAACGTTCCCAAGTCTGTATCTCACTTGCCCTCTTTACTGAACCCCAACACATACATAGACAGACAGACAGACAGACAGACACAGAGAGAGAGAGAGAGAGAGAGAGAGAGAGAGAGAGAGAGAGAGAGAGAGAGCAGCACAGAACTACAGTGTGTTATAAACTCATATTATTTCATATTCAAAAATGGTTAAGTCAGAATTAAACTCGTAACAAATTTAAACATTGTTTTGATCACTGCGTACGTCTTCACGTACGCTAGAAGGATGCTTGAATAGTTTGAGCATAATGGCTTCATTTAGACCCTCATCTTACATGATGTGCAAAAAAGCATATTCTTTTAAAATAATAATCAAGTGTTACATCCATATTCAATATTTTAAAATCAAAATTGGTTTCAGTTTTAGAAAAGCAGTGCATCTCTACTGCGAATTCACATTTCACACATTTGTGCTTCTAACCAGAAATTCTGTCAAGATTTAAACATGTCTTTTTTAACATTAAACCAAACACAAAACCTTGTTATATAAATTTAAATGTAAATATTAATTACATATCTATGTAACTGTAAAGTAACTTTATTCATTTAAATACACAGTAATCACTGGGCTTCTTACTTTTTAAAACTCTTTTAAGACTGTTCTTGAGGGCACAGTGCTGGACTTAAAAGACACATCAACATCTACATGTATGTACTGCAGAGAACTACAGCGAGCACATAATGGCAATGCACTTGGTATCTTTTAGCCTGAGTGATAAAACGACAGCAGTGTATATTGCAGTAGCCAGGTAATTGATAACAGTGCGGCAAAGGTTTGATAAAATGTTTGATAGTTTCACTTAAAGCTTTTAAATTCTAATCACCAGGATAACACATAAATAATACATGTTTGGCTTCATTAACAAACCCAAAGCGAGCTCCCGCCCTGGCTCTAATGATGTTTTCACACCTGCATTTTTGGTCCAGTTAAATCTATTTCTGGTTTGTTTTCACCCTTTCTGCAGTTCATTTTGGCAGGCTTGAAAAATGTATACACACTCAGATGAGGAACACAACAACCCACAACCAAACAAACTCTTAAACACAAACATGGTGAAAGTTTTTGAGATCATTTTTAAGAATATCTTTGGAGCACATTTGGAGGCTGTGAGCCACAAGATTTTTAATTTCTCTCCAACAAACTGGACACGTCAGTTGGCGGTTTTCCATCCACTGGGTTTTTGTGAATTATGAATAAACCTGGATGAAAAAATGAATTCGAAAAAGCACCCAAACCTCGCAAAAAAAAGCCCTGACGGGTTGGAAAAGTTAGAATATGCTAAAAGGGCGATGGAAAAGTGTTTTTCCAATAAATGATGACGTTTCAGCTGGTTTATACACGGGGATCACCACCCAAGCTTATTTTAGAGCATGTGTGGAATATGGTCGACACGCAGCTGCACTGCGCAAAAGTCAGAGACCACCCAGCAATTTACTTTCCACTCAAAACATTAAGAACAAGCTCTATACCACAGAAACGACACAGACGCCCATCAAAAAACTATCAAATCAAGCTTTTTGGTATAAACGACCCTCTCACATCTCTCCCTCATTTTTCGTCTCTGATCACGGGGTCCTACATAATCTCAAGTTTGTTCACAAAAGTGCCCTGGATGGAAACATGACTCGTTTCGCATTTTAAACAGCTTTTCTGTTTAACTTCACACAAAATCTCTGCATAGGTAAAAACACTCAATCAGATCTGACCAATCAGCTGTGAGATAATTATGGTTGTTTGCTGTGACACATTTTGGATTTTCCCAAACGTGAACACAAACCAAACCAAGGGGAAAACACTCCAAAATCACGAATAATATAAATGATTCGGACCAGAGCAAACAAACTACACGTGTGAAAATGCCCTTAAACAGTCTATCAGTTCCCTTCATAATTGAAAATGCTGCAAGCAAACAGCCAAAAACTAGTAGCCTTGTGTAGCATTTTGAGCAGCTTAGAGGCCAAAGAATGTGAACTGGAGATAAAATAACTGGACAGCTCACCAGTTGGGCTTTTTTTTTAGTAGAACATGCACTGTCAGGACAATGAAAGGGGACTGGGCTGCATACTGATTTTTTTCGTTTGATAAATTCATATATAGAAATGATATATCTATGTGTTTTCACAGTTCATTTCACTGTAAGTTGCTCTATACTTTATGTGAACTTTGTAACTGCTTCTTAAAGAAAATGCAAAGATTACAAGACCAGGATGTTCCATGTTAAACAAAGGTATGTCAAAAGCTTTAGAAGAAAACTGCTGAATGTAAATAACCTACTTGATTATTTATCCATTTGGGGAAAAATGTCTGTGAACTCCCAGGTTATACAAGCTGCGGCGGTCATGACGATACCTTTCTCACAGAGGTAGTAAGTGTAGTACAACAAAAAAAAACATCCTCTAGTCCAGTGTCGCTCAACCCAAGTCTTGTTGGGACCCTACCCTGCACAGTGTTAGTGACTTCCCTGCTTTTACATAAACACTGCAAGTCTGAAAGTACTTATTCATTAACTGGTTAGGTGAATCGAGTGTGTAGGGAGAAGAGAAAGGAATACACGTGTATGGCAGGGTGCATCCAGAACCAGGGTTGAGAAACACAGCTCTACTCTATGGTTAGCTTCCTACCATAAATGCTGCTGTCCCTTGGATATCTATTAATGCATTGGCCACTTCAACCTAGCAGTGACATGCTGCTTCTGCCAGTTGGTGACAATATTATATTACTGCTGTGTTAGGAATGGTTCAGGAAACACGTTAATAAAATTTGCCAACAAGCTTTTTTACTTATTATGAATTTTATTTTAATCTATTCATGGCTGACATGCACATTCAGGGCACTGCATGGCAAACAGTGCACAAGAATAAACAGTATATTATAATAAACAGTATAAATAATTTACCATTCCTTTACCACTATCAATTATATATATATATATATATATATATATATATATATAGATAGATAGATAGATAGATATGAACACTAATGTGTATGTTCTTTGGTCTTTTCATATACAAAATCCAGATATATATATAAACTGATGGCTATTCTCTTAGTCAAATACAGCAAAAAAAGAGAAAGGATGAAACTTGCGCATTCGTTCAGAACCGAACTGGTTTAAACAAGAATACAAGTACAGAAAAATGCATGGATCCCTAATCATCATAAACACTTTGCCCTGTTTTCCACTGAACATTCAGTTAATGTTGAAGCCAAAAACTAGCCTCTATTTTTATCTCTCAGTTTCTCACAAGAAGTTGGGAGAAGTGTAGACAGGCATTTAGATGAAGGGAGATAAGATGGTTTTTGTCGTGCACACCGCCATTTTGGGCAGCAAGAGATTGATGGCATTGCAAACGGTCTGTCGGAGCGCACAGCTAGAACAGGAATGAGCTGCAGAGTAAAGGGCATCTATACTGCAATACAGGAATCATCAGCTAAAGAATGTACAACACCCAAACACAGAGTTCCTGTCTTTGTAGGGAATTTCCATGTTTGTACTATTTTATTGTGTTTCTAAATCTGGAATAAAATTTCTAAATAAAATGGGAAAATCAAATATCCCAGCAACACATCCATATATAGCTAAATGCTAGCAATGAAAGGATAATCCAAACATAAAGGGGAATTAGCATGGTGTGGCAGACTATTAATACATTTTACAAAGCATATGAGATGTGACAGTATACAGCTTTAGCAGATCATTTTATTGGCCGAAAGACAATAGCATAAAAACTACTGCACACCGGACACTGTTTAAACTGGGTAGCAGGTAGTAATCAGGGGAGATTTGATGGAGTGAATTGGTATCTTCTGTTTAGAAAATTGCATTATGCTGGTCTTTTTTATAAAGTTTTTAGCAGCAACTTTACACATATACGTAAGCAAGAGTGCATTACCACAACCAAGGTGTCAAGTTTGCCTCTAATTCCAAAATTGGTATGCTGTTCATACCAATATTCAATTTTCTCATATCAGCACATAATATACACAGAACCATCACTAGATAAACTTGTATCCACACGTACTATCCTTTTTATCAGCTTCAGTGTCCATAGAGGAACACTTTGCAGTTCTACAATTACAGATTGTAGTCTTCTGTATACTTTATCATCCAATTTCACCCTGCTCTTCAAAAGTCAGGACCCACACAGGACAGAGCAGGTAAGATAGTGTGTGTTGTGCTGGTATGCGTGGATCAAACACAGCAGGGCTTCTAGAGTGTCAAGGTTGGTCTACCAACCAAAGGTATCCAGCCAACAGCATTCTGTACTAATGATGAAGGACTAGCAACACAAGCTGTGCAGCAACAGATGAGCTACTGTCTCCGATGTTATACCTACAGGGTGGACCAAAGAAGTAGGTCTCTCTAACAGAGTGGAAAGTGAGTGGACTGCTGTGTCTGATCCACACTAACACATCAGTGTCACTGCAGTGCTGAGTATGATCTACCACCCATATCATACCTGCCCTGCAATGGTCCTGACCATTTAAGGACAGGGTAAAATGGGGATAAGAACGTATGGAGAGAAACAGGTGGACTACAGTGTGTAAGTGTAGAACTACAAAGTGCTCCTGTATGGTCATCAGAGCTGATAAATGAGTGTAGATACAAGGTAGGTCCAAGGCTGATCCAGTTATCAGTCAGTGTATCAGCCAACCACATACTGTACACATGTACTATTTATATTAATCAACATGGGAACAGATTATTTTGCTCTTTCAGAGATATTCGTATGAGGGAAACCAAAATGTAAATAACTCCTTCTATTTTAAGCGTATATCTCGCTAAATCCCCGTGTTGCTCACATAATTATAACACGCAATAGAGGCTGCTTACACAACAGGCTTCCTATTAGTTCTAAACATAGTGCTCAAATATGAAGCATGGACACTTATCTAAACTTAAAATATATATATTATCTGCTAACTGTCCTGCTAACAGTTGCATGTATGTGCTGCACATTTGCAAGAAAACCAGTGATGCCAGTAACCTGTTTTGCTTCAATGGAAGAGCAAACACACATGTGTAACAATGTATGGCGGAAGCACCTCGGGGAAAGCAGCACCAGAGTGAGGCTTCAAAGGTGCGTGCAAATGAAAGAGAAAAGAGATAGGAAAAATAAACATGTCTTTCTGTGACAGCTTCCAGGAACACTGCTCTGTCTGAGAGTGACAGATGAGGGGGACTGCGTCCAGAACAGAGGAGACCGCAGAACCGGACCAGAGAAAACGGAGAGGAGCCTGTTATCTCTGGCACGATCATTTACTGTATTTACATATTCTTAATGGTAGAGGAGAATTACTCTGGGAAGATAGATAGAACAGAATTGGAAAAGGAGGAGGAGGAGGAGGAGGAGTGGGAGGATAGAGGAAAGGGAAGGAAAGTGTTATAATTCCTGTAGTCAAACTGTAATTAAGGCTATGCAAGAAAAGTGAGAAGCAAATGGAAGAGGGTCTGATGGTGGAGCAGAAAAAGGGGAAAGGACTGAGCTTGCAAAAAGAGAGGAAAATGGGAACACTACAGTACAAAATATAGATATGGCTTTATTAATACGTAGTGATAACGTGGCCAGTGCAAATGGTCAACACACAAAGGAGTGATTAGAAAAGCATTCTGTAAAACAGAACTGGTTTAAACTGCATGTAAAGAAACACTACTGGGAAAAGCACATGTTTATTACACTACACTCTACAACTATGTATTATATACGTTAATCGTTGGATACATAACATAACAAGTCCCAAATCCAATGAAACAACATAAGGAAGGACAGAAGCCAAAAGAGAAATAAGGCAGCAAGAGAGCAATCAGGAGCTAGAGAACAAAGGCTGAAAGAATAAGAGGCGGTTAAAGACAGATGGTGGGAAGCCAATTTAGCTTTCACAAGTAATCATCCTGATAAGACCTTGTCTGAGGAAGAGCACAGATATGTTTTTATTCCTTGCCCATTTTGTCAGCTTTTGTCCTAGCTGATGCATTTGAAGCTGCAAACCAGCACAGCAAACACTTTCAGATCGAAGCCAATTCCATGACAGGAAACCTTAGGCCTCTTTATGACATCTATCTGGCAGAGATTTAATAAAATATGCATCCTCTAAAAATTCAGTCTTGTTCCTTGTTTGCCTAAACATCTTTAGTAAACATCTTTGGGATTGGGTGCAAAAAATGAAATGAGGGCAAGTGAAGATAACGGAAGTAAACAGAAAGAAAGAAACAAAAAAAAACTAAGAAAGAAGCAAAGAAAGAAAGAAAGGCGATGCATTAAATGAAGAAATGCAGACAGAAGGAGGGTGAATGCGATTATGTTACAGATCACCTTGCAGCACCCAGTAACTGTGCTGTCTTGCTCTACTGCCCATGTAAGGTAATGTAATGTGTGAGTGAGTGTTGAGCAACTTGAGCCGAGCACACAAAAACAGACATAATCAAATATACAAGCACCGTGTAATCTCACACAGCGATTACGGTGTTAAAAAATGTAATTTTCTAATACACAACCACTATAAAACATATTTAAATCTAAATATTCACACACACACACTTTAAAAGATATGTGAATTTTGTTCAAACACCCCACAAACCGTAAGAACATCTGTCCACAGGACCAACCATGGCGCATGCTTCCATACCCAGAGCATTAAACCATTGTAAGCAGGTGTGTGTATCTGTGAGTGCTTGCAGAAACCTGCCTTAAGATAAAAATGTCTATGTCCTGAGGTGTATTTGCTTTGTTCTGATGATTCCTTGAAACAGCTACTTACAATGCACTTATGTGCTTTCATGCACACATCCAGCTGCTGGTTAGGTACTGCATTCCTTGTTTGTGTAGTATGACTCATCATTCAAATATGAGCCTAAGCCCCCACAACAGCCTTAATTCACCCTACCACAACTGCCTCTGCCCCCCCCCCCCCAACAAAAAAATTCCCTCGTCTTAAGCACTTACACCAGCCAGTGGCTCTGGCATTATCATGGGCACTGGTCTGCATAATCTCTGCCGCATGCCAAGGAACTGCACATTGTCGGCATCGCTGGCATCACAGCTGTAGATGCCTGCATTGTCTCAAGCAGATTAGAGAGCATTCTGCCTGCATCCGCTGCCAATCATTTATAAAGGACATCTTGTGAAGACTGAGACTATCAAAGTGATGAATGAACAATGTCAAATCTGACTGCTTTATGGTAATTCTCTGTGAATTGTTCCATTTTCTTTATAGAGTGCTTTTTACAACGGGTGTTGTGACAAAACAGCTTTACAGAAACGCGGGTCCTAACCCCACGTGAGCAAGCCAACCGTGGCAAGGAAAACTCCCTCAGAACATAAGGGAAAAAACATGAAAGGAAGAAAGGGGGGGAAATGAGAGAGAGAGCAGTATATAAGGTAATGGTAATTTGTAAAAAGAAGGCATTATTAGTGGAAATATTTGTGGAAAATGTAGGGCAGAGCTAGTAAACGTAGAATTGGAACCAAGAGTCAACAAGTTTCCATTTAATGTGTAATGGCTCTATTCGTCCAGCAAAACAACTAAATCGCATGTCTCAGCTTCATCCCCCTTTCCACAATAATCTTCTATATGGGCTATCTGATTAATTTAGAAGAGTTTAAATACACTCTCGGGCTGGGATACAAACATTAGGACCCACACAAAACATGCACATGCCCAAGCTGCGAACCGAATGCAGGGTATTTAGGATGTATTCGAGCTAACGGAGCTATGTTTTAGCCTTTCTCATCCCTGGTCCATGTCCCACTGTCAGTACCATGGAGGTGTATATTGACAGTAGAGAGAGGCATGTGCTGCTATTAAAGAGTCATATTTAATCTATGGATATTTCAGCAAAACAGTACTAGGCCTCATTCTGCACCTGCTACTCCAGCATGGCTTCATAGGTGTAGAGTATTTGCTTGACTGGCTTGCCTGCCAGTCATTCATTACATCATTGTGAGGATAATCAGACCACAGACTTTTGAGCAGCTGGAGTTTGGTTTCAAGCAAGAATTGACAAAAAGTCAATGTTCAAAGCTGGAAATAATTGTACGCACAATTCCCAAACAACTAAAAAAGTATAAATAAATGTAATTGTTTTTATTGCATTTTACAAAATAATAATATAATAACAATAATAATAGAACTTTATCAATGGTTTCCAACCCTGGTCACTGAGTAAATTTTTGAAATGTTCTTTTTCTATAACACTTGCTTCAACTTTAACATCATATATAACACATAACATGCTTAAATAATTAATTGGAAGGAAAACTCATATTTAGTATTCCAGAGGCTTTAAAAAAGCAAAGCAAAGAAAAGAAACAAAATAGAAAATAATAGAAAAAAAAAGAAAACAACTTTCACCTGGTTCTATGATAATTTAACCAGTGTGTGGTGGGGTTCAGTAAATGACCAACTGGCAAAATGTTAATGAATAGACATTGCAACACTTCTCTTAAAGGTGGCATTCGTGATTTTAATCAAAAAACACTTTTTTATCAAATTGGGCAGATGTTGGGCGGATCTCTCCGTTTGTTAGGTCTTTAGTCTGTTTGCATGCTCAAAATCTGTCTAATGTGTTCACAAAGTCCCAATGTCTGGAAAGGGGTAAAAAAAAGGGTCTCGATCAGGAATGCTAGTTTTTCGACAGCAAAGAAATGTTTAAAAGCATGCGACTCGATTTACAAATGACTTTCTGTGATAATTCAAACACTCAGGCATGTACAAACTCTTTCCCCTCAAGAATACTTTTCTACCTTAAAAGACAATGCTCTTCTGAATATAAACAAACCAGAGAACAGCGTTTCTCCACAACTGTAGGCTTTTCCTTTAAAGTATTCACAACATTCCTGTGTCACATTCATTGCTCAAAACTTAAAAACACTTGAAATCAAAAACTTTTCTTATGATACAGTTCAGTTATGCTTGGTTTTCCCAAGGTGATCACACACCTCTTACTAAAAATGGTTTATATATAAACTGTTTTCAATTTCATTATTTGGCATAATTTCCATCACACAATATACAACTCATTTTTAATTTTCCTCCCACGGTCCAAAAAACACAGGTTGGTAGGTGGATTGGCAACTTAAATGTAGGTGTGAGTGAGTGAATGTGTGTGTCTGTGTTGCCCTGTGAAGGACTGGCGCCCCCTCCAGGGTGTATTCCTGTCTTGCGCCCAATGATTCCAGGTAGGCTCCGGACCCACCGCGCCCCTGAACTGGATAAGGGTTACAGACAATGAATGAATGAATGAATGAATGTTTAGTAAAATGCTGTTTATATTTCATGAGAAAATATGTTGAATTATGTTTAGAACGACTTAATTTAATTAATAGGTGAATTAATGTTTGAAAGGTTTTCATGGTTTGTAAAATGAATACAATAAAACCAAGAATCTGTGATTTGTTAATTGTCTTGAACCTTTTCTTAACCTTCTCTTTCTCTCTCTCTCTCTCTCACACACACACACACACACTTTTATATATGAAGTATGTATATTAGGGCTGCCCTGTCAATCAATTAAAAAAGAGAAGAAAACCATCTGATGTGATGAAATGCTCCCTTGTATTTTTTGAAGGGAGTTAAATAAATGTTCATTCATTCATTTAAAATATCTTTTAAGAATATCTTAATTAGCTGAGTAAAAATTTCAAGGAATTATCATTAAACAGGCAAAGCTCTGACAAAGAGGCTTTAATGAAGAGAACTTACAATAATGCAGCACGGGTCATGGCTCAGACAATAAAATACATACACAGTTGTCTAAGACGTAAGGCTCATGTAAATGTGAGTATCCTCTTAACCCTTATATTGTGTTTGGGTCAAATTTGACCCATTTTTTTACCCTTTGCTTTTTTGTATTGGAAGAAGATTCCATGAAATCCTCAGAAACAACTACATTAACACAACAAAAGAAGTTCTCATCATTATAGTCACCTCTGAATGTCGGTAATAAAAAAGTGACATTTGTGGTGTTATGGGTCAAATATGACACAGAATACTGGCTGTGGTATCCATCACAAAAAAGGTGTGAGTCGCTCTGTGGATCAAATAGCTGCTGCAGCCCCCATATAAAAAGGTTATCATCAACCATCAAAAAAATGCCAATTTCTTGATTTCTGCTGGCTGTAAATTGTCCCTGTAAGCATATAAATGTGCTTACACATACACACATTTTCTTCCTCTTAAACCCCATGACTAAAAAGGGAATTCCGTTCATTATTTGGAGAAAAGGATGTTGGAGTTGACACTAACCAGAGAGAAAGTGTGTCAACATACGGTAAATCCAAGCGTGTAAAGCTCCACAAATAGCAGCAGTTAAGCCAGTCCTGCCAAACTTGGCCTCGGAAACTCTGCACAGACTAAGAATCTAAGAGCCAACAGCTGCAAAGGGTCAGTTTCTATGTGAGTTTTTGTCATCTGTATGTGAGTTGGTGGAGATTAAAAGTGAGGAATATGCAACAAAATATAACAATATTATTCCCAATATATTCCATTTGAGAAATCAGTGAAAATGGTACAATTTAAATAACGGGTATCTCTATTGGGTTCATATCAGTAGAAAATCCTGGAATGGATATTTGTAGTAAAGAAAAGGCATTAATCTGAGTAAGTCCTGGCCTGGAATAGCACACATCTCAATGTGTGATGTTTTGTGTTTGAGCTGAGTATTTCTTACCCTGTGGGGTAAGTATAGGTCACCTGGAGGAAACCCACACAGACACAGGGAGAACACACCACACTCCTCACAGACAGTCACCCGGAGGAAACCCACGCAGACACAGAGAGAACACACCACACTCCTCACAGACAGTCACCCGGAGGAAACCCACTCAAACACAGGGAGAACACACCACACTCCTCACAGACAGTCACCCGAAGGAAACCCACTCAAACACAGGGAGAACACACCACACTCCTTACAGACAGTCACCCGGAGGAAACCCACGCAGACACAGGGAGAACACACCACACTCCTCACAGACAGTCACCCAGAGGAAACCCACGCAGACACAGGGAGAACACACCACACTCCTCACAGACAGTCACCCAGAGGAAACCCACGCAGACACAGGGAGAACACACCACACTCCTCACAGACAGTCACCCAGAGGAAACCCACTCAAACACAGAGAGAACACAGCACACTCCTCACAGACAGTCACCCGGAGGAAACCCACGCAGACACAGGGAGAACACACCACACTCCTCACAGACAGTCACCCGGAGGAAACCCACGCAGACACAGGGAGAACACACCACACTCCTCACAGACAGTCACCCGGAGGAAACCCACGCAGACACAGGGAGAACACACCACACTCCTTACAGACAGTCACCCGGAGGAAACCCACGCAGACACAGGGAGAACACACCACACTCCTCACAGACAGTCACCCGGAGGAAACCCACGCAGACACAGGGAGAACACACCACACTCCTTACAGACAGTCACCCGGAGGAAACCCACGCAGACACAGGGAGAACACACCACACTCCTCACAGACAGTCACCCGGAGGAAACCCACGCAGACACAGGGAGAACACACCACACTCCTCACAGACAGTCACCCGGAGCGGGAATCGAACCCACAACCTCTAGGTCCCTGGAGCACCACCGTGACGCCCTGGACACTATTAAATACCAAAAAGCTTTATTTAGATTTCTAAAGTAGTTCTGATATTACAACCTCTCATACTCAGTGTATGTGTTGTAACATGAATCTAACACCTAAATAAAGACAAAAATGAATACAGACTGCTGTACCATTTTATAAATAATGAACAAAAACATATTTTTAAAGCCACAAATCCCAGTAAAATATAATATCAAAAAAATATATGCAATGGAAATAACAAGTACTGCTTCTGCTACAGTATTATATTATTAAAATAATGACAAAATATTAGGATAGATGATTACATGATACTGCACTTTTACACAGACACATGCATAAAATGATTCACTAAAATGTATAGTCATGTGCTATATCACAAAAATGACTGCGTGTTGTTATACTGCCTATGACTTATGAGGTCATAATGGTGACATGTGTTCATCTATCCACAGGCCAGTTCAAATATGTCCAAGATGTGTATGATAATGGATTCATATTTATCTCTGTGTGAACACTTTCTCAGCTTCATGACAATACAAACAGCAGTTCCTCATTAACAGAGGACTCCATCTCTTCCTGTTTCACATTAAAAGATTTTTATCCTTCTCAATCACTATAAATGGGAAAATATATTTCAACTGCAGTAAAACTTTAGCCAAGCAAAGAGGAGCAATAAAATAATCAGAGCCGTGCAAACAAACTCAAGCCTTGAGACAGAAAAGGCTCAAACAACTGCTTGAGTAGACATTTAAGCAATTTCCCCCATGAAAGTCATTCTATTTACACTATAAGTTAAAGACCATAGAAACCTCCAGAAGCATTAGCCTGTCACCCTACCACCCTACTTCAGAAGTGTTGCTGTAAAATTCTCTCTAGGGTTTAAGTCGCTGGATTGAGACATGCCTGTCATTTCAATTCTATAAACCAGGAGGAAGACTGCAGAAAGAATAAGTGCTGCTCCTAACTTCTCATAACTGCTCTTATTTATTTATTTATTTCCATATATATTTCTTCTCCTCCTCTATTATTAATGAAGCCATCTTCTAGACGTCTGGGTGTAATTCCACCTTCTCTATTTTTCAAACTTTTAGACTGCCAAATATTATTAATATTGATGTTATTTTATACGTTTTAATATATTTTAGTAGTTTAAACATGCTACTATTTAGGCATTAATGAAGAAACCTAGTTTAGACCCTGTTGTGCATTGGCCTATATCTAAGACCCATTTTGGTAAAAAAAAAAAATAGGGTTGTGGCCAATCAAAAACTATGGCTATGGAGAAACACAGTATTCACTGTAAGTTTTGGAAACAGCACTACAGGGAGAATAGTTGTAGACCTTTAATAAGTGCAAAATTAGTGCTGATATAAGTACTGTTGGAAGAGCTATGGCTTCAGTCAGTGTTTGAATACAACAAACGATTGTGCCGTTCAGACACCCATAGGAAGTTCATTCCACCATTTGGGCGCCGGAAACAAAACAAAACAAAAAAAAGAAAATCATATCCTGTTAGTGTTACACTGTTAGTGTAATTATTTAACACTCTCCGTGTTTACACTAATACTGTTGATTTAACACTGGTGAATTTACTATGTCTATATCTTATTTAACTGAGAAGAGTTTTACAGAAACCATTGTATATATTGTGTCAGATTCTTCTCAGTTATCCTATGGTGTTCCTCAGGGTTCAGTCCTAAAGCCGTGTTTCTTCCATATTCTTTCCCTTTATTTTTAAATAAACGTGCTGCTTTTGGGGCAGATTTTTAAAAGTTGTAATATTACTTTAATATTTGCAGATGACATACAATTCTACTTCTATTTTAAACCTAGGGAGGCCCATAGTTTACGTAGGCTCACAAACGGACTAAATCCTTTTACAGGAAAGCAGATAACATCTCACAGCTTCTGAAACATTTACTCTTATAATTAAACACAGTCTCTGTTTCTGTCCTTGCTGTCCACTCCATGAATAATCAGTGCGTTACTTTTGCTCAATACTTTGTATTTGATATCCATGTAAAAGCAGGTGAACACGTTTATTTAGATTAAATTAACTAAAATAAAGTATTGTCTTACACAATTCCACCTAAAGTGGTGATGCTGTGGTACCATTTAAATAGCAGCTAAAGACATATTATTTAAGCAGGCATTTGAATAATCTGTAAGTTCCAGGCTGCGTGTTTTTTTATTTCTCAAATGGATGTGTTGTATATGTTTTGTATCAATGTTGTGCAATGTTTTTGTGAAGCATAATGTGACGTGTGAAAAGTGGTGTATAAATAAATGTTATTTTCTGAACTACCTCTGTTTTCACTAAAAGGGTCAATAAACATAAGAAAAAACAACAAGCTTTCCCCTCAGTGGCTTCCCAGTTTTGCGTTGAATATTTTCCCCTCTGTCTTTTTTGAAATAAACACAATGTTAAAGCAGAGAGTATGGGTTTTAATTGAGAGAGATTTTAACAAACATTTTCCAATTAGGGGACTTCAAATCATCCTTCAATCGTCAAGGTCTGTCGATGAGACCAAAATGGGTTCTGACTGACTGATTAAGACACATACTGACACACACATATTTGTAGCAACACAATTAAAAGCCCCCAGTGTCACCAATCGTACAAGGGAATGTCTAGCGAGCAGGAAGCTTCAGAAGATAAAGATGGTAATTAAAAACCACTCTCGCTTCTCCTCGAGAGAGAGAGAGAGAGAGAGAGAGTGAAGGATGAATTGTGTAGCTTATATCCTTCTACAGAACACTGTTAGGCTTTAATAGTTCACTGCCCACAACCAAGGCATTCGACACTATACTGGCTCATCAGCTTTAAGCAGTTGTGCTACACATGCGATAGAGAATGTTTACATTTTCACACGGAGGTCAGAAGTGAGACAAGAATGAAAAGAAAGTAAACAACAACAGCAGAAATAAGAAAAACTTTTTTCTGTAAGTTCACGGAAAAATGAAAGAAGGTGATCTCAGAACCCACGCAAAAATCCATCTCTTTAGCCTTCGTTTCATCCAGGAACAGTGGTGGGTGGCAGGGCTTCAAGGCTGAGGCACCAAGAGCCCTCTAGCCTGCACTAATGGGAGCTCTCTGTACAATAGGTTGGCACAACCCACTGAAAGACGGACTGAATGCACAGGATGAGGAGGAGGACACATCGTATTGCTAGATGGGGTGGTCAGACTGAAAGAAGAGACACGGATTGCAAGAGCAAAAGAGCAATATATCTCAGAGAGAGAGAGAGAGAGAGAGAGAGAGAGAGAGAGAGAGAGACAGAGCTTAACACTGACTTGATTTTCTAGCTCTGAGGCACAGAGTGCACATCCACAGCGACCATATATTCTCTGAATCAAGTGAACATGATTGGACCTGTCGCACACAAAGGCTGTGGCAAAAATCAATTACTTGGTAGAGCCTTTGACTTTCAGATTGTTTGCAATTGAATTAGGCTGTGAACAAATCCTTCGGGCTGTCGAAAAAATTCTCAACCCCTCAGTATACGTTTACACACAAGGATCGACCATAGCATTACGACCACCTCCTTGTTCCTACACACACTGTTGACAAAGCATGGGAGGAGGTGTGTCTACCAGAGGAGACAATGACTCAACAGAGTTTAAAATTCGAGCAGCACTGCTGTGTCTGATCTACTTGTACCAGCACAACACACACCAGTACAAAATGACGGAGAATTACCCACCACCCATCACGCCTGCTCTGTGGTGGTGCTCACCATTGAAGGGCAGCGTGAAATGGGGATTAGAAAGTATGCAAATGTTGAAAAACAATATCCTCCTATGGCTAGTGGAGCTAATAAAACGGACAGTGAATGTAGAGACAACTTAGCTGTAACTAATCCAGTGATTGTTCGGTGTATTTGCACAATGAACAATTGTGGCTATTTAAGTTGCATTATGTTCTGTACAATATTCTAGTACCAATGCAATCAAACGTGCCAGTCATTAATATGTTTATGAGTAAAGGGTGAGACTGGGGATAGGACTAGGTCTTTTTGTAGGAAGCCCTTTGCCTTATTTGCAGATCTCTTACCCTCAGATTCCAATAATGTATTAGAATTATAAAGGCAAGGCATTAGGAAAGAAGCTGGGGGGGGGTTCAGTTCACCAATGACTAATGCTAATAGAACAATGGCTCTGGAGGAAGAGTTGAATGCTGCTTTTAAAAGAGAAAAGGGAGGTGGGGGTGTAGGGTTCTGCAAAAAGCATTCAATATGGCCACTTTTCCCCCCATGTAAGTGTGTGGGGGAAAGTGGGTGTCAGAAAGACAGACCGGTCTCTTGTGTAGCGGTGGTTTTCATCTTAAGCCATGCCATACATTCAGAGCCATGCAACAACACGGTCACCTGTTGCAAAACAGGCAACACATCACTGTGCAGACTCAAAGAGGTCTGTTGTTGAACAAGGAAAGCACTGTCTCATAAACTTAGTGTGAGTTAACTACAGCTGACCAGACTTTCTTACTGAACTCTAATAGTTCATTGTAATTCAACTGTTCTATTTTTGTCATTCTCAAAAGCATTGAAAATACATCAAGGACAAAGCAAGATCATTTTGAAGCCTTAAAAAAACAAACAGACACATTCAAATAAGCCAAAGTTGACACACCAGCATTCAATCAAGTGAAAAGACATCCACCACCGTGGAGCGCGTTCAAAAAATGTGTTCATGTCACGTGCATCACTGCATCCGCAGATCTCCCCAGGCATATGACGAGACACGGAACTTAATGACATCTAATTATTCAACCCCGGACTTACACAAATTCAAAACATTGATATGTGATTGTAAATGTCAGGGTGTATTTACAAAGCAGGGCTCAGCCCAGTAAACAAGGAACGTCTCTGGACGTTCAAAATAGGTCTAAAAGTAGTCTGTCCGTCAAAGACACATTTTAAACGTCAATGGACGTCCAAAATCCATCTTAATAAGTTAGTTAAGTGGTGACCAATCGATAACGTCAGTGGACGTCCAAAACGAGTTTTATACAAGTCATTTATTTCGGGACCAATTAATAACGTCAATGGACGTCCAAAATACGTCTAATAGTCGTCTTTTCAATGTCTGTGTTTGGACGTCTTTTCAACTTTCATTTTCAACCTTAAGAGAACGTTGATTAGACGGCAGTCGTTACGTTATTACAACGTTGAATCAACGGCTAAATGTTTACTGGGAGGTCATCACAGACATAACTTTAACCCAGAACCAAGTCCATACCATTGAAAATAGCTGAAAAACTTTGTTTTTGGACAATTCTCTACTTTAGGATCAAGTTATTAGCAAAATTCGGCTTCGCAAACAAAATAAATAAATAAATAAACAAACAAAAACCCTCCAGGTAAAACTGTTGCGCTCATTAACTCTGAGAAAAAAACATAAACAGCACAGCGAAAGCAAAAGTATCCTCGGGCGCCTCTAAAACACCCTGTTGCGTTTGACCGATTCTCGCACACGTATCACTTATGTAACGCATTTAAACAACAAATGAAACCCGTCGAGGTGAAAAGCAGAGAGCTCCGTCGCTTGGAGGGATTAGAGAGTGTTTAGCGGCCAATCCCACCTGCTGCCTTTAAACGTTCTGAGAATCACCCGCGAGGCCACACCTAGCGTTAACATGGCGAACCACAACAAAACTAACGTAGGGGATGTTGGTGAGCGCAGTTTACCTCTTCTTAACTTTGACCTCACAGTATAAACAGGACGTCACGGCTCGTCCGCATCCACTAATAACTCACGCTACCAGCGCGGTCCGCCACCTGGGACGTCTGACTGGAGACAGCTCCAAGTGTCATTTACCACTGTGAAAAAGAAGCGACTGAGCTGCAACTCGCTAAGACAGAAGAACTTATCAAACCCCACTTTACCTCGGCTGCACAGAAGAATGAAACCAAGGATCTGGAAACGAGTCCCCATTTTAGCGTCGGAGGCGTCCGTATCGCTCGACGATCTTCCTTCAACAACACAGTACTGACAATAGACAATCCTCAGTGCCACAGATTCTCAGTCATGAATGGTCGTCGCGCGACGTGCACCCCACTTTGAGAGACATCTGTGTTGTTCTCGGACTGAGAGCAAAATCCAAGTCCGTGGATTACAGATTTACTCAAGACGAATTCGCGTTGTGTCTCGCCGTTCTTGACCTCGAGACAGATCCACACATGAAAGATCAGAAAGTGCTCGCGGTTCCGGAGTGTGTGGACAGGTAAACGGCGTCCTTGTCTTGCTTCGTGGCGAGAAAAGATGTGTGTGGGTTTTTAGGCAGCATCCAGACTCCTTCCGCTGGACCGAGTGTGGAGTGGAGTGGAGGGGGTGGGGGAATTCGGGTATGACGTCATGTAGCGTCACACACAGTGCCCGAAAGGTTGGGAACCCTACGCGGCTTCACAAGTCGCCGGTTTTTAGCAAAAAAAGGAACGATTTTGCTTAAAGTAGACCGCCCGCTGAAAAACACGCTTCTCTGTTAAGAGCATGTATCACATAAACTGAGAATGGCCTTAAAGTGGAACCATTTTTTCAACAAGAAGTTAGTCCAATTAAGACATTTTTGCTTTGCGACCCTCTGTTGTCTTTATCAGCCAATTAGAGTTAACTGTACTAGATACACAGTCTTAGACACAACAAATTCTGTGGTCAAAACCACTAGCCTCTTAAAAATTAACAGTGATATCCCAGTAAACAAGGAACATCTCTGGACATTCAAAATAGGTCTAAAAGTAGTCTTTCCGTCAAGGACATATTTTAAACGTCAATGGACGTCCAAAATCCATCTTAATAAGTTAGTTAAGTAGTGACCAATCGATAACGTTAATGGACGTCCAAAATACGTCTAATAGTCGTCTTTTCAATGTCTGTGTTTGGACGTCTTTTCAACTTTCATTTTCAACCTTAAGAGAACTTTCATTAGACGGCAGTCATTACATTATTTCAACGTTGAATCAACGAATAATTGTTTACTGGGATAGTACACACCCTAGACTGGTAGAAACATATAACATATGAATTCATCCTGTGAAGATGATCAGTTGTACAGTTCTAGCTTTAGAATGTGGACTTCTGCCCAGTGCCAAGCATCAGCTAAATAAAAGATAACTAATAATAACGTATTGCTCTGCAGAACTCCACAGGGTGTCTGGACGTTCCCTCAGAGATAGAGTGAGGAGTTTGGACATCCCAAAGAGACTCAGAGTGGAGCCACTGCTGCTCGGCTTTGAGAGGAGCCAGTCGAGGTGGTTCAGGCATCTGGTTAGAATGCCTCCTGGATGCCTCCCAGGTAAGATGCCCAGGTATGTCCGACAGGGTGAACACCCAGAAAAATTCTGGAGAGATTTATGTCTCGACCTCTTTGCTTGGACTGCTGCCCCCATGAACTGGACCTGAAGAAGCAGCAGAGAAGTGAAACTGTGGAACTGCTGACTCACACTGTATTGAAAATTGCAATAAAACAGTTTTTCAAAAATACTGTTCCATTATTCTTAATAAGAAGTTCAGAATTTTAATGTATAGCCAGTTTTAACAGTATTATTGCTTTATTCTGTAAAACAACTCTTTACCATGAAACTAGTGGAATTGGGGGCCGGTTCATTAGGTGTAGATGCGGTAATTGTTTCAGATAACTGCCTTGAGTTCAAACAGAGTTTAACTTCTCTGTCCTCATCATTTACTTACTTTACTAGTAGCAGGGTTAATGTGTGGCATGGCCTTAGAGACCCATAAGAGACTGTTTGAAGGCATGGGTATGCAAAATATTCTCATCATGTCCCACATCCTCAGAGAAAATGTTTTATTTTTTTTTCTAATTGAAGTTTTCTGCTGTTGTTGTGTAGAATGCTGTGGTACTGTTTTTGGTTTGGTTTGTGTGATGATTTTGGCAACACACACTCACACCTATGGACACTTTTGATTCGCCAATCTACCTACCAGCGTGTGTTTTTTGACTGCGGGAGGAAACCCACGCAGACACAGGGAGAACACACCACACTCCTCACAGACAGTCACCCGGAGGAAACCCACGCAGACACAGGGAGAACACACCAGACTCCTCACAGACAGTCACCCGGAGGAAACCCACGCAGACACAGAGAGAACACACCACACTCCTCACAGACAGTCACCCGGAGGAAACCCACGCAGACACAGAGAGAACACACCACACTCCTCACAGACAGTCACCCGGAGGAAACCCACGCAGACACAGAGAGAACACACCACACTCCTCACAGACAGTCACCCGGAGGAAACCCACGCAGACACAGAGAGAACACACCACACTCCTCACAGACAGTCACCCGGAGGAAACCCACGCAGACACAGAGAGAACACACCACACTCCTCACAGACAGTCACCCGGAGGAAACCCACGCAGACACAGGGAGAACACACCACACTCCTCACAGACAGTCACCCGGAGGAAACCCACGCAGACACAGGGAGAACACACCACACTCCTCACAGACAGTCACCCAGAGGAAACCCATTCAAACACAGAGAGAACACAGCACACTCCTCACAGACAGTCACCTGGAGGAAACCCACGCAGACACAGAGAGAACACACCACACTCCTCACAGACAGTCACCCGGAGGAAACCCACGCAGACACAGGGAGGACACACCACACTCCTCACAGACAGTCACCCGGAGGAAACCCACGCAGACACAGAGAGAACACACCACACTCCTCACAGACAGTCACCCGGAGGAAACCCACGCAGACACAGAGAGAAAACACCACACTCCTCACAGACAGTCACCCGGAGGAAACCCACGCAGACACAGAGAGAACACACCACACTCCTCACAGACAGTCACCCGGAGGAAACCCACGCAGACACAGGGAGAACACACCACACTCCTCACAGACAGTCACCCGGAGGAAACCCACGCAGACACAGAGAGAACACACCACACTCCTCACAGACAGTCACCCGGAGGAAACCCACGCAGACACAGGGAGAACACACCACACTCCTCACAGACAGTCACCCGGAGGAAACCCACGCAGACACAGAGAGAACACACCACACTCCTCACGATCTTTTGATGTAAGATAAACTTTCACTGAGTAAAGTTTTGGAACGTTCTATTTACTATCAGATTTCTGTTATACAGAAGATACTTTAAATCAGTCAAAATGTCTTTATGCGTTCAAATGTTTCTTTCAGTGGCCTCTTTAGAACCATTTGTAGTGTGTATTACTGTTTGTTCAAATTTAACAAGTCCATATACGTCATGTTTTAGAGTAAAACACTATTAATGAGGGAATCTAAGATGGCTGAGTATTTTCATTCAGTGATGGGAGTGGTAGGAGGGACACGTGTCATATATCATTAGTCTGATGATATCCTGTTGTGCTGTAACACAGGGGAGTGTGATATGTCTTTGCAGCAGCTGAAGATAGGCATAATGGCAGGTTGCACAGTCTCATATATAGCATTTATGATGGCAGTGGAGGTGAAAATCAGGGCTTCTAAGTGGGTGGGTAGGTGAGGAGATGCTGTAAAATGATACAGCATCGTTTCCCCGTAATTAGGGTGTGTAACTTTACATTACATTACATCTGAAACTACCCTCCCTTGTACTCGACAAATACAAGAGAAATTGAATGACAACTTTAGATGGGGCAAGAACGAGGGTTAAATTGAGCCCATGTTGGGGATTCATGAACGGAAAAATGACACAGGTGCAGAAATAATTTTCTTTGGATGGAGAAGTGATGTCTTCTATCTTGAAAATCCAGTTGAGGGGTTAAATAAACGGTGAAGGGCAGCTTTGAGTGATAAAGAGCAATTGTAGGACCGAAGAAAGAAAGTAATAATAGCATTAATATGTTTTTTTTTCTGCCAGGTACATTTTGAGCACAGCGTGGTTTGGGAGAGAGGCATTGGAGCTACCGCTAAGAAGCACAGATGAGAAATGTAAATGTGCTAAGGCTAGAGATAAAATGATGGTGGTACTGATAATGGCTGCACCACTCACAACAGCATGAAGAAAGCTTCTAAACTCTATTTGTCTGTAATGTGAATGAATCTGACTCTGAAACAGAGGCTTGTGCGCACTGATACATATATATTGCTCTGTTCTAAATGGGTCCCTCAGCCTTATCACACAATGTAGCTCTTTACAGAACAGCTTCTACACCCAAGTAACACGTGCAATACGTCTGTCACACATTCATTTATAATCAGCTATCATCTGCACTTTTCTTTTTCTAACATTAATATTCAGTGCATTATTTTGGTGCCGATGCTATAGTTATGTCACTTGTGCTGTGCACTATGTAGGAAGCACATAGCCATTTGTGACACAGCCCGCTGCTGCTGCTGCTGCTGCTGCTGCTTGCTGATGACGACAGCACTAACCATAAGTGTACAGACGAAAAGACACAAGAAATGCAATCTGATTTTTCACATTCATGTCACATGCCCACAAATGAATACATATCCTATACATATCTGTGGCCGTATCTGTGTCACTTTAAGGCAAAACAATTTTAAAAATCACTTTACTTGAACCTGGTAATGCAAATTTTTAAACGTCTGCTCCCTTAGGTGACCTAAAGCTGGCTTTCTATCATCCAGTTCAGCTGGCCTCCTTGTTTCTGTCCCTGTCCTTGTTGTTCAGCCATCTCCTGCCTATTTCCCTGGGGTCTAGCCCAATCTCGCTCCAGCCTCTGCTGCCCAGGACATAGAAGCAATGGTCTTGAGTTTTCTTGCCAACTGGCTGTTTCCCTGACAAGCTGTCAATCCAGTTCCTTGTCAACAGCCCAACAGGTCTTTGTCAGGTTGCTCAGCCGGTTTCCTATAAGGCTTCCTGGCTAGTTCCCTGTCAGATTTAGGGACAAATGTAAACTTTTCATGTTGAATGTTTGGATTCTGGATCATTAATTTTGTCTATTTAGCAAAGTTTGTCCTACATTTTGGTTCCTTGTTCCGTCAGCCCTAGTCCTGCAATGTGGAACCAGTTTAGTTCCCATCCGCGAACCTAATTTGGAACTATTCTGAATATTTCCATCAACGTAAATTGGTTCCGGAAACCAGAAAAAAAACCTTTCACCAAAAAAGTTCTTCACCACGAACAGTGATGACAGCCCTAAGCCAAAAAAGCTCCACAAATAGCACAGAGCCTCAAATAAAGCTTTATCATGCAGTGGATCTAGACGGAGTCATCAGCAGTACGTTGTATTGTCCTCTGTGGCATGCTGGGTAAATGAAATGTGAATGGGAAAATGAGAAATTATCCAGTTACTGATTCTGAAGTCGAATGGGAACAAAAACAGGAAAATATCCATCAGTTTGTTTTCTAGAGCCAGGTCAGTGCAACTAGAGGCACCTTTATTTTTATGCTATTTTTAAAAGTTGTCCTCACAGTTTAAAAGCTCAATAGGATGTTTAAGAACCCTGCATCATTTACAGTTTTATCATATATCACTTTTATCTGAACCCACTCATTCATTCATTGTCTGTAGCCCTTATCCAGTTCAGGGTCGCGGTGGGTCCGGAGCCTACCCGGAATCATTGGGCGCAAGGCAGGAACACATCCTGGAGGGGGCGCCAGTCCTTAGTGGATAAACTGTGACACTTTTTTTCTATATGTTTATTTATTGTTCTGGCGCTGTCGTGGTTAAAACAGCAGCTCTGTGAACAGAAAAAGCAGCAGAGAACATTTTAATTAAATTACGAATACAAACCATATAAAAGCATAGAGTCATTCACTGTTTTCCACTCGTGGTTTCAAAATGAAAATCAAAAGACTAAAACTTACATGGGCCCAGACGACTCGGGAGCAGAATTCAGCTAAAACAAAACACGGGAACCAAGCAACAAGGGAACAAAATGAGTGGGGTTTTTTGTTCATGGCTAAAGTTTAACTTGTATGTAAGTATTTTTAAGCATTACCACAGAAACTCCTTTGTAATTTGAGTTGTTTTGGTTTGCAGTAGTTTTGGTTTGTGTTTATTTTCGTGCTGGTGGTGATCTCCCAAATTTAGAGTCAGTTCCACATTAAATAATCTAAAACTGCCAAAATTAGTCAATAATACCCCACTATAGAGCAGCAATAGAACAAAATCTTCATCTCTTTTCATGTTTCTCAACATTTGGATGTCTACATTTGCTGTCTAAACACCTCCAGGTGCAGAGAATGTCTAGCATATCAGACAGAGAGCCTTGGTATATTTAACCCATTTATTGACACTGGGGCTTCGTGAACACATTAGACCAGTTTCTATCGCACACATTTCATGCAAAGCTTACTGCAGCAGAAATGAAGAAAAACACGGTCTACTTGGTTTGGTGGTCTAATTAAAACAAATACAGTTCTATTGCTGAAACTTAAAGAATGATTTGACAAAACGTCCTTACATGTGTGCTGGGTACAGCTTTCAGCATTCACGTAAAGTTAAACAGATGCAGCAGTGAAAAAGCGAGAGGCCTCATCATATGGCCATATGGATGAGTTGGAAATTACACAAATAGCAGCATTGTTCCTGTAATGCATATAATCTATACTGAATAATTTATAGACCCCCTTATAATTTGGCAATGCACCAATTTTGTCTAACTTTATTTTCATTCCACACAAGGGCCAAAGGGGCAAGAAAGCACAAGATAAATGCTGAGCACTTAGCTGTATGTGCACAGCTTGTATTTACACAGAAAGTTAAGAATTGTAAAATAAAAAAAAAATAATAATAACTTGCTTGCTGGGGCAGCACGGTGGCGTAGCAGGTAGTGTCGCAGTCACACAGCTCCAGGGACCTGGAGGTTGTGGGTTTGATTCCCGCTCCGGGTGACTGTCTGTGAGGAGTGTGGTGTGTTCTCCCTGTGTCTGCGTGGGTTTCCTCCGGGTGACTGTCTGTGAGGAGTGTGGCGTGTTCTCTCTGTGTCTGCGTGGGTTTCCTCCGGGTGACTGTCTGTGAGGAGTGTGGCGTGTTCTCTCTGTGTCTGCGTGGGTTTCCTCCGGGTGACTGTCTGTGAGGAGTGTGGTGTGTTCTCCCTGTGTCTGCGTGGGTTTCCTCTGGGCGCTCTGGTTTCCTCCAACTGTCCAAATACACACGTTGGTAGGTGGATTGGCGACTTAAAAGTGTCCGTAGGTGTGAGTGTGTGAGTGAATGTGTGAGTGTGTGTGTCGCCCTGTGAAGGACTGGCGCCCCCTCCAGGGTGTATTCCCGCCTTGTGCCCAATGATTCCAGGTAGGCTCTGGACCCAGCTGAACTGGATCAGCAGTTACAGATAATGAATGAATGAATGAACTTGCATGCCCTAGATTCTTAACCATTGAAAAAACTGGCAAATCACTGTAAAGTCCTTCTTCAGATAAGTGTTTGACTGAAAACCGCACATGCAATAAGATAGTTTGTAAATCAACTCCATCAATATCCCCTTTTTTCAGAAAGTAGATGTTAGCGATGCAGATGAAGAGTTTTGTTTTATTTTGATGACTGTAAACATGTTCCTACTAAAGCAATATGTCTAATTATTGCTTATTTTGAAACACCTGCGCTGACCGGCTGATTCCCTGACCAAAACAATAAAGCTAATTAAGCGATTAATAAATCGGAGCAGCAGAGTGATGAATTCAGTGTTGCCTGTCAACATCTCACCCACACCATATGAATACTAATCACTTACCTCACTATGCCATCTGTTGACAATTTGATGCTATTGTGCACAGCAACCGTCCTGTGATTTTCATGTCACAAATTCCGTGTGAACACACATTTTACACGTATGACTTTACACGAGTGTGTGTTTTATAGGTGTGTCTGTGCATGTGAATGTGAGTCTTTGTGTGTGTTAGGGATGTATGGATGTTTGCAGTACTGTGGAGCTACAGGAACCAAGACCATATTCCTTGTGTGTGTGAGCATGTGTGGCCAATAAGAATTGATTCTGATTCCTTATCAAAATTCACTTAAAGAAAATCACTAAAGAAAACTGATAAAACATTTGACAAAACATTTGATGTACTTTTCCGTGTGCTTCTCGGCTGCACGCTGCATTTCAGGATACCATTTGTTTTTTTGCCACTGAATGATGTTTGAGTACTGCTTTACTCACTCTGTAACCACCCACGGTCATTGAGCGTTCAGATGAGGGAATAACTTCAATGATGCCTTTGATGGTGTGGATCCTGGCCCTTTCTGCCAATGCTGCCGTTAGTACTAGCACACCTGAGTGAAATATCAATACCTCCGATACCTGACCTCTATGCTCTAAAATCGCTTTTCAAATCAAAATATTGATACTTTTGATACTTCAGTCATTTGATGTAATGTATATCATTTACCAGGAACATAGATGAAAGTAACTAAACAATTGATCTTGTCTAAATAAACTTGTTGGTGGGAACTACTTTTTCTTCCGCCTGGGAGAGTGTGTAATGTGTAAGTCATTTTCTCAGCTTGTAGGCACAGACACAATGGAAGAGCATAAAAGGAGTCATGTGTGGAGCTATTTCAGCTCTGTCTCTTTTCAGTCTCTGGTGGAGTCCTTCGGTGCTGCAGGCAGGGACTATCCACGTACAGAGGGAGCAAATGCAGAGTTTCAGTCAGTGAATAAATTCATTTATTCATTCATTATCTGTCACGGCTTATCCAATTCAGGGTCGTGGGGGTCCAGAGCCTACCTGGAATCATTGGGTAGCACACTCCTCACAGACAGTCACCTGGAGGTAACCCACACAGACACAGAGAGAACACACCACACTCCTCACAGACAGTCACCCGGAGGAGACCCACGCAGACCCAGGGAGAACACACCACACTCCTCACAGACAGTCACCCGGAGGAAACCCACGCAGACACAGAGAGAACACAACACACTCCTCACAGACAGTCACCCGGAGGAAACCCACGCAGACACAGAGAGAACACACCACACTCCTCACAGATAGTCACCCGGAGGAAACCCACGCAGACACAGAGAGAACACACCACACTCTTCACAGACAGTCAGCCGGAGCGGGAATTGAACCCACATCCTCCAGGCCCCTGGAGCTGTGTGACTGCGACACTACCTGCTGCACCACCGTACCGCCCCAAATGAATAAATATGGCAACAAATTAACAAAATAAATACATGCTTCAACAAATACACACGTGGACAAAATTGTTGGTACCCCTCGGTTAATGAAAGAAAAACCCTTGATGGTCACAGAAATAACTTGAAACTGACAAAAGTAATAATACATAAAAATCCTATGAAAATTATCAAATGGAAATCTGACATTGAATTTTTTAAAAAGTAAACTCATTAAAAGGCCTGGACAAAAAAGATGTTTCCCCTGAAAATAATGTGACCATGTTAAATCAAGGTGTGTCCACTAATTAGCATCACAGGTGTCTACAATATTGTAAATCATCACTGTGCTGTTGGTGACATGGACCAGAGGAAGCGAGGGAAAGAGTTGTCTCAGGAGATTAGAAAGAATATAACAGACAAGCAATGGTAAAGGTAAAGGTTATAAGACCATCTCCAGGCAGTCTGATGTTCCTGTGACTACTGTTCCATGGGACTGTAGCCAACCGCCCTGCACGTGGCCACAGGAGGAAATTTATGACAAATCAAACAGACGGATAATACTGTTTAGATAGGGTCAGATCGCAGCGTCCGTCGTTGTTTGAGCCAAAGTGGACTTCAGGAGACGACCGAGGAGGACACCATTGTTGAAAACAAATCATAAAAAGCCAGACTGGAATTTGCCAAACTACACGTTGACAAACCTCAAAGCCTCTGGGAGAATGTCCTATAGACACACGAGACAAAACTGAACTTTTTGTGAAGGCACATCAGCTCTATGTTCACAGACGGAGAAATGAAGCATATCAAGAAAAGAACACTGTCCCCACTGTGAAACAAGGAGGAGGGTCTGTTATGTTCTGGGGCTGAGCACACGGTGTGTTGAATCTGTGCAGGGAACAATGAAATCTCAAGACTATCAAGGGATTCTAGAGAGAAATGTGATGCTCAGTGTCAGAAAGCTTGGTCTCAGTCACAGGTCATGGGTCTTGCAACAGGAAAATGACCCAAAACACTGCTATAAACACAGAAGAACGGCTAAGAGGAAAACACTGGACTATTCTGACGTGGCCTTCTATGAGCTCTGATCTAAATCCTATTGAGCATCTCCGGAAGCAGCTGAAACATGGCGTCTGGAGCCACCCTTCAATCCTGAGACATCTGGAGCAGTGTGAATACCTGCTGACAGGTGCAGAAGTCGTTAAATTACAGCTCAAATGAAGCCATTACAGTAATCCCTCGCTACTTCGTGGTTCATCTTTCACAGATTCGCTACTTCGTGGGTTTTTTCAAGGGGCTTATGGCCGCTATATCACGGATATCGAGGGAAAATCTAGGAAAACCGTGAATGATGAATAGCCAAAAGTATTTTTTTTATTATTATTTACATTAGACTAGGCCTGTAGGTGACAAAATATATCATTGAGCGGTGGCAGATGCATTTTGAATACTCAAATTAAATATTTACTTTTTAACACTAATGTCTTTTTCACTCCTGACTGATATTAAAGCTCATCAAGGACAGGGAAGAGGCTGCTGCGTGGGTCAGTGGCAACTCATCTACTCAGAGATGCCTCACTCTCTGTTTTTAAGAGATGAATCAGAAGGTGTCACCAGTTTCAGTTCACTTGACGACATGTTCATGAATGAAGAGGAGAGGGATATCATGACCACTTAAATATCAAATATTTTTATAATTGTGTTGTCTCTCCAGAGAATTATTAATTACACACAGCCTTTCAGATGTCTATTTTGTAAATTATACTGTAATATGCATAAAAAGCCATAAAATTAACATTACACACTTGTTACATTTACATCTGTAAATCGACCCGTTTACTTTATGATGCTATGCCACTTTTCACCAGTGCTACACAAACGTAAAGCTCTTACAGCGGATGTCAGGTCTCTATATTAACTGCAGTAATGGTACATTATAACAGAGCATCAGAAACACTGATGATGTGCATCTAACACGAATAGTAAGACAGTCTAGGCCTTGTATTAGTGAATGTATTATTAGCAAATTCATAGTTTAACTATCCACTTCGGTCCCCACAGTAGAGGCAGTAGAGGTGAGTTGTGGCTGTTGTGAGCCTCCAAGTGGAGATCTGCAGCCAGACCTTAACTGGGCTGTTATTCTGTTGTCCAATGTCCTCCTTTTAAATAAAACTCAATTTTGCATTTCATTTGGAAATCAAGGCCCTAGAGTCGACAGGAAATGTGGAGAGGCCCCTAGTGTCTGAGGTCTAGGGATGCGTTTCCTCGGTCTGGGATGTTGGTTTGTAAAATCAAAACAAGGAGATTCATATTTCTACCTGCTGTCAATCACAGAAGGATTTAAGCCCTGCCCACGGAGCCAAAATTACTACTGAATTGTTTGCTCAGAATGTGATTGCCAGACTTTTGGCAGTTTTATATTGGACAGTTCATATTGTACATACTTTTTTGTTAGATTTTTTTATTTTCCTGATCCACAACCAAAACAAAGGCTTGAAATATATTACTTTAAATATCAGTTTACATTTTTTAATTAAATTATGAACAGAAATACTTTTATTTTGGAGGCTAGTCATTAATGAAAAGCACAACAGTACCCCCTACATGTGAATGTGTGCAAGTACACTACGTGGTGCCATTGTGAACTGGAAGTGGACAGTTTTCTACAGCCAAGTTGGTTTTGCATTAATGAGAACACTGATTTAAATCATCACTATTGTAATGGTTGGTTACTTTGCTGAATTTAACGTTTCTCACAAATAAAATAATAAATTGATGTGTAAAATTTTTATATCAAATTTTTTTTTAAATGCCATAACTAAGTTAAAAGAATAAATGAATGTTTTAACTCATCTTCACTCTCCAGTAATTTGAGAATTGTACAGAATGCATCTGAGGTAACGTCATGACACTTGACTGGAACTGAAGATTTCACATTTTAATAATGTGCACTAACTAAACATAACCAAATATATACATCTATAAACTGTACAAGTCAAATAAGTGGAAATGAATAGTTCAGGCTTCTATTAGCGCTAGACTTCAGCATCACGGCCAAAATTGTTTATTAATTTGTATCGATGTCACAGATTGATGATAGACATCATGGGTTTAGTGGCACATCGATAACCAAAATAAACACTGAAAAACTGCCATTTTTTAATCTTCCTTAAATCGTACCCTATCCACAGGCTCAAAAACCATGTGATCTTCATCTTCTCACGTTGTAAGAAACGGATTCGACAAGTTCTGAGACTGTAGCTTAAAACCATTTATTTTGCCCAAATATCATATAAAACATGAACGTGAAGACAGTGAAATATGATTTACATTTTACCACATTCTATTTTTAAATGGGCTTCTATTTAAAGTTAGCAGAACTCAAACACAAAAGCTTACATTAAAATCAAATAGAAAAAATCCATATACTTTTTTTTGTTTTTTGTCTTTTTAGATGGTTTTTTGACTCGGTATGCACCAATTTTGGTTTTTTTTTTTATAGTCTTAAGTCAGTTGTTGGGTAAATAACCAGTAGATATTCACTGAAATGGAACAATGAAACTCATCTTAGGAGAGAGCAGGGTAAATGCATGTGTTTGCAGTTGAGGGACTGAAATCAAGCTTCAATTCACTTCAGTCGCTACCCACTCGGAGGGGCATAAATAGCCTTTGCACTGAATCAACTGCAGGGCAGTCAGGTGATAATTAAACAGTGGTTTCACTGTTTGTAGAAGAAGTATGTATCAGTAATCTACATACAATATGGTATCGTGGCTTTCAACCCAAAAAGTAAAAGATACTTCTGAGGGGCAGCGCTCCCTAATCCTCCAGTGATGCCTTTATCCATTTCAACCACAAATGGCCAGAAAGCTGCAGGCTTTCATTTCAACCTGGCAGCAATACACCACATATAAAACAAATAATCTGTCAAACTGAATCAGGTGTGCTTCTGCTGGGTTGAATATCAATGTGCTGTCCACAAGTGTTGTGAGACACACTGGAGAACTGCATACAACATCCTTTATACTTGAAATAAATACATATTCCAGCCATTGCAGGTTATTTTTTAAAAAATAACATTTTTTAAAGTTATCACTACCTTTGGATTTCAGGAGAGCGATTGGCCAAGTGCAGGTTCCGCAGGTTTGCAATGCAAACCATGTTTAACGGGTGTGCAAGAACAGCACACAATTTTGTACAAGATAAAGTAGAGCTATTCCGAACTTCCCCATGTGTCTCTTTATGGCACGTTAAACAAACCCATCCACCACTTTCATCATGCCAGACAATAAGAGGAGATTGACAAGTTGGGAAAGTGATTAAGAGACAGACAAATGATTTATAGTATTCCCTTTTGAATTGTGGCTGTTTAACTTCCAAATGTGTGTCCAGATGTTGCAAGTTCGTCTGCGTGGGTTATGAACCTGGGTTGCGAAATCAGCAGCAGCCACAGTGGAAGTCTGCACTTGGGTCTAACAGGAGGGAGGCACGGTTGCGGTCATGGGGCAGACAGTCTAGATGGTACCAGGCATCACAGTCATCACATTGCACCCACTGCACTGTGTCCTGCTGGGGTAAACAGCAACGCAGAGCTGCACATGGCTCTACACCCTGAGCTACCCCTATGTCTTCATCATCGTCGTCATCATCATCATCCTCTGAAGACGAGGAGGAGGAGGATGAAGATGAAGAAGAGCTGGATGAGGATGAGGAAGAAGGTGAAGGCAAGGAGGGGCGTGATGGAGGATGCTTTCTGGGTCTGCCACGTCGTCTACTGTAAATAATAAATATTATATAGATCAATCTATTAGCTGTATTCAAAGCAAACAAAAGGTAGATTTGTGCTTAATATGACTGTGGATATGATTTAACAAGGAGAGGGGGAAAAGCTGATTGAAATGAACAATTCATTCAACAAACTAGGAAAAGAAAACTGTTCTAGACACATCTTGCAGAAACAACTTACCCTGTGGTGGTACTGAACCGTGCGACCTGCCCACTCTCTCTTTCCACCTTTGAATGTCTAACTGCTGGAGAGGTAAGGTGATAATTTTCACTTCTCACCACCTGGGTAGAGAAAACAGGAGAGCTGTTTGCCCTTCGTCTGCCCCGAGCAGCTGGTGTGCAAGGCTTCTGATGTTGGTAGGCCACCATATTAATGCCTTTATTGTGGACCAGGTTTCCAACATCACGCTTTTGGATCAAGGTAAAATGATTATTGAGCTTCCCATTGGTTGATTGATTGTAAACGATGCCATTTTGTTTGGACATCACAGGCCTGACATCAGATTTAGGTCGTGTGCTTAGCTCCGCTTTGGACAAAGACGACTGAAATACTTCAGACTCTGACTTGTACAGACGTCGTCTCTTTCCACCTCTAACTTTCCTTGCGTCCTCCAGTCCACTTCTATGGTTGACAGGGTCATCCGAACTATCGTCCTCCAACAGAACTGTGTGCGCAGACTTGCGTCGGCTCTTGGACGATGGCGGAACTGACATAGAAGTGGTTTCCATAGTACCAGAAGGCAGAGGTGGAGGAGTAGAAGGAGGTACCAAAGCAGTAAACAAGAGTGGTTTGGAACAGGAATTCAGCTCATTGGATTTTTCAGCCTTCTTAAATGTCCAGCAGCTGCCATTCATTTTGCTCAGGCTTCCAATGGAGTTTAGTATGACCGTAGCTCGATTGATGGACAATTTTGAAATGTCAAGACCGGGTTCTGGTTTGCAGTCCAGACTGGTCCGGATCCGGTTCTGTATGTCAGAGGAAAAGGAGCTAGCCTTTGGAACTGTTATGGCATTGAAGTTCTCAGGTCGGACTCGGACCTTCTGGAAGAGGAAATAGAATTCTGGGCTCCCTTGTGTTGATTGGCCACCAAAGGTTAGTGTATCACCATCAGAAATCTCCAACAAAACGTTCTGCTGCAGTCGAACATCATTCACCCACGTACCTGTGAAACAAAGTACAATCATCAAATCGTTCAATTCTTTAAAAAGAATTAAGTCACAAAAATAAAAAGCAAAAAATGTTAATCAAACAACCATAACTGCTTCGGTCCTTCACTTGGACTTTCCAGCTTTCCTCTCCTGACGCTTCAGTCTGTCTCTCAGCGTGCAGCTCAGCGTGGATCCGGGATACCGTTGTCGAATCCAAAGTGACATCGCACAACTCTGCAGCCCGTCCCAAGCGGAAAACCGACTGGGAAAGTGCTGGTCGGAATGTGTACAGGTCACGTGCTGTGTCTGATCCAACACTGGCGTGGCCGTTAGCATGGTCAGATGAGCCAATCCTCAACAGCTGAAAACATGGCTGGACACCAGACAACATACTGGCACTCCCCCAAGGGAAAAAGTCCTAACTACTCTCAGTCACAAACGTTCACAACTCACAGAGATGTGGATTCAGAATTATAATCTTTCATTTCTCATATTTGTTTGTAAAATAATTGCTCAAAGCTGAGATTAAAAATGGTATGGAAGCTGGCAGCCAGAAATGCATGTAATGATCTGTACAAGCGTTCGCATTAAATTATTAGCACGCCAAGTGAACACTCCAGACAGGGAGCGTGCTTATACAGTATAATTATGTAGTTTTAAAAGACACTATACACATAACAGTGTGTGTGTGTGTGTGTGTGTGTGGTCGCAAGGAGAGGTCACAACCAGCTGATCTTCACCCTGAAAAAAAAAAAATATATATAAGTTTCATAGTATTGCACATGGAGAAATCAAAAATGACAAGGACAGCTGCTACTCTCATTTCACCAACGCACACACCACAATTAACATCTCTCATAACACTGAGAGACTCTGAAACTGTAGTAAAACCTTCCTCCTTTTTGCCTGTGCATGCACTCTTAACACACCATAGTTTATTTAAGTGAAAATAAGAGCACTTCCTCCACAGACAACACCTCTGCATATTTAATATTCGGTTACAATTGATCTAAATTATGATTTTTGACGTCATAAAGTGGTAGGTTTTTTTCCTGTATCATGAACAAATATTAACACTTGGTAATAATGTATTAACATTTACAGGGAAACGCCACTGTGATTCCGAACTACACACTGAGGAGGAAGGCTCACTAGAACCGTGTCGTGGCTAAACGTCATTAAAATCCTCGCAGAAATAAAACAACGTCTAAACCGAACTCACTCAAAAGAGACGAGGCGGCTGCTGCAGTAAACTGCACATTAATAGCCGCAATATTCGAAGATTTTTACATGAGAAAACGTCCAAAGATAATTTAGCAAAAAGAGTAACTCCACTCTTTACATACGGCCGCGTCGCTAGCCCCGACTCTGTAGGTCAACACACATCTGACTGGTTTAGCACCCAGCGCTACTCAGCAAAGCTAACGTTAGTTTAATCGCCCCGACACCGACATGCAGTTTTCAACTGTGTCCCCACTGGAGCTAAAAGTAGACGTTGGCGGGGACCTGTAACTCCACTGCTCGAGGACATTTGGAGCTTTCCGTCCCCACGGCAGGAGCGATTAATGTTAGTGCGGTAACGTCACAGGATGAATGTGAGTAGTTAGCCCGCTCGGCGAAAGCCAACGCTTGCAAAAAACGTCAAATTAAACGTATAGCGGTAAACAAAATCCCCGTTTTACCGGAGACGAACAGCAGTAAACACCTAATGAAGCCCACTGTACCCGGTATATTTCAGCAGCATTGTCACAGCATCCACATCTGGTCTTTATTTTCTCCCCGTTGTTAATATTTTCGCGTATTTTTCCCAGGAAGTGCTTTGAAATTTGGCGCGCCGTGTCCAGCTTCCTTGCGCGAAATTTAACGCCACTTCCGCCTCTGCCTCTCTCTCTCTCTCTCTCTGCCTCTCTCTCTCTCTCTCTCTCTCTCTCTCTCTCTCTCGGTTAAAACTAAAAAGTTGTGTTAAATATTCTTCAAATACCGTCAAAAATATGTAAAAAAATATTTTCAAAATATTTATTTTAAAAGCGCAAAAGAGGCGTGTCAGTGAGAAAATAAACAAAGAATAGACTATTATTATTATTTAGTTAGGTGGTGTAGACGTTTAATATTTATTTACCCTACAACTAACACTATGAAAAAAGATTACGTTATGTAAATCAATTTATAACAACAACAACGATAATAATAATAATAATAATTATTATTATTATTATTATCGTTATTTTTAATTATTATTATTATTATTATTATTATTCATCCATTCGTTGTCTGTAACCCTTATCCAGTTCAGGGTTGCGGTGGGTCCAGAGCCTACCTGGAATCATTGGGCGCAAGGCAGGAACACACCCTGGAGGGGGCGTCAGTCCTTCACAGGGCAACACAGACACACACACAGACACACACACACATTTAATCACACACTCACACCTACAGACACTTTTGAGTCACCAGTCCACCTACCAACGTGTGTTTTGGACTGTGGGACAAAACCGGAGCACCCAGAGGAAACCCATGCAGACACAGGGAGAACACACCACACTCCTCACAGACAGTCACCCAAAGGAAACCCACACAGACACAGGGAGAACACACCACAGTCCTCACAGACAATCACCCGGAGGAAACCCAAGCAGACACAGAGAGAACACACCACACTCCTCACAGACAGTCACCCGAAGGAAACCCACACAGACACAGGGAGAACACACCACACTCCTCACAGACAGTCACCCGGAGGAAACCCATGCAGACACAGGGAGAACACACCACACTCCTCACAGACAGTCACCCAAAGGAAACCCACACAGACACAGGGAGAACACACCACAGTCCTCACAGACAATCACCCGGAGGAAACCCAAGCAGACACAGAGAGAACACACCACACTCCTCACAGACAGTCACCCGAAGGAAACCCACACAGACACAGGGAGAACACACCACACTCCTCACAGACAGTCACCCGGAGGAAACCCAAGCAGACACAGGGAGAACACACCACACTCCTCACAGACAGTCACCCGGAGGAAACCCAAGCAGACACAGGGAGAACACACCACACTCCTCACAGACAGTCACCCGGAGGAAACCCAAGCAGACAGAGAGAACACACCTGAGGCATGTGTAACAAGATACTTCTAACTGTAGATAAATATAGAGTCAAGAAAGAGGGAATGCAAACCATTAGGAATCACAAAACATGTGAGTGGTCACATGACACATAAAAGGGCATGGCTACATAAACACAAGGATTTTGCAAAAACCTTAATCAAGTCTTAACATGTGGGAAAAAGGTTGCACATTTCACCATACAGTAGAACCCCGGAAGTCGATCGTTTCTAAAGTGGATGCCAAATGTCGAGAGAATTTCGACTTGGAGGTTCACCTTTAAATTCGGAACCCGACCCGACCCACGTGACTTTTGTGAACAAACGCCGTTCGTGCTGAACTTAACTGATGCTATTTGTCGTCAGTTTACAGCGTCGTTCCTCAAGGTTGGAAGCTTTTTGAGGTTGTGCTCCAGGTTTTTGCATATTTTACACGTTTTTGAACAATAAAAAACAATAACAAAAATGGCTCCCAAGAAAGATACATCAGAAAAGCAAAAGAAGAAAAATGTGAGAACTCCATTAGAGCTGAAAACGGTGGTAATTGAGAAGTTCGAGAAAGGCGTGCGTGTGACTGACCTAGCATCGGATTTCAAACTGCCGAGATCGATGATAAGTATATTTCTATTAGGAAATAGGGAAATTTATGGTAAAAGAAAGTTGATGGTAGAGAATCAATTAATCGTTTTTCAGTTATTTCTTATGGGGAAATTCAATCGCGTCAGTTGTC
Source organism: Hoplias malabaricus (assembly GCF_029633855.1). NCBI lineage: Eukaryota > Metazoa > Chordata > Actinopteri > Characiformes > Erythrinidae > Hoplias > Hoplias malabaricus. The sequence goes on along the minus strand of NC_089805.1, from coordinate 629,536 downwards.
GACGCGAGTTCTGAAACAGAGCACTGTCCTTTGGGGTTCTACTGTACTTTCAAAAAGATGTTTGGCACTGTAATAATCTGTGCCTTTTTTCTCCTGTGTCCATGTTTTTTGCTATGTTTTAGTCATTAGTACGGTGTACATATTAGGACATCCTCAAACCTCAGAGTCAGAACTCAGGCATTGAACAGAACGGCGTCATTCCTCGTACAAAACAACTTCAAGTCTCAGGTGTTGTGTAATTAAACATCAGGCCTCAAAGCAAACGGCTTATGAACAAACTCCCTCAGAAAAAGGCTTCAAACCAACTGGCCTCAGCCCAAACTCCAGACTAAAAGGCTTCAGACTGTCCAACAATAGACCACTGTCCATGCCGCTGACAACAGCCTATCGTTTTTATAGTCAATATCGGACACACATTAGCATTTCTTGCTTCTTGTTATGAGCTCCCTTTTAACAACATTGACGAATGCTAATGTGTGTCCGGTATTGACTATAAAAACTTTAGGCTGTTTTCAGCTGTTATCAGTGGCATGGACAGAGGTACTATTGTTGGACTATTATTGCACTATAGTTTTGTCTGAGGCTGTTTCTTCTGATGTTCAGTTTGGTCTAAAGCCTTTTTTCCAGAGGCAGTTTGGTGAGAGGCCATTTGCTTTGAAGCCTGATGTTTAATTTCACGAGATCTGAGACATGATGATGGTTTGAGACTTGATGAGGATTGAGGATGTCCTAAAATGTACACCGTACTTATGTTTAATTTTATTAGCTGTGTTTCTTCTTGCACTGTTTGCCAGCCACACCCTGCAACTGTGTGTATGTGACAGTGCTTTGCGTTTGTATGTGTGTGTGTGTGTGTGTGTGTGTGTGTTTTTAAGCACCCATTCTACAGGCCTTGCTTCGTCATTCCTTATGTATTGTATATTGTTTTCACCTGTTGACCTATTTGTAAATTACAATTGCTTTCATCTTCTAGTCTCCTGCCTTCTGTGACAGGCACAGAACCATACCATACCCACAGTGCATTATGTTACTGGCAGATGAAGGGAATTATGGACAGCTGCAAATATCATATATCCAAATATAAGATATAAGATATGTTTTTACATAACTAAATTGCCATTATGACAAATATGTGCAGACTTCTTATAGCCATTGTATAAAGGACATTTTTTAATCTTCTATTGTTTTTAAAATGTGTTGGACTTAGAAAGCAAAACCATAAATAGAGCCACACAAACGACGTGTTCCACACTGGTAGCTTTGTTATAATCCTTAACTTTTATTTACTCAATTTCAGATACAAGGAATCTCATATAATGTACAGCTTAACAGACCTGAATGTTACATACACGTTTCTCCAAATCTAAATTTAGTCCATGGTCAAAATATTATCAAAAAAGCCTGCAGCTCCATGTCACGCTCATTTGCATAGTGTCAAGGCCAAGGCATTAAAATAATGCCACTGGATTAATTATTGCTGTAGTCCAATCCAATCCATTACACATTTACAAATCATGCATAAAACATTCTGCCCTCATTATTATTAATTAATCAGGATTATTAACAACAATACGGTAATTATTAGTAACAATGCCAGCAGTAATTAAAATAATGATCATGAAAATGCAGCTGGAGTATATGGACTGTTTATGTGCTACTCAAGGCATAAAGTGTGTTTGTAATTTCTTTTATTACTTTATTTTATTATCATTAGTAGAATCTTTAATCATATCACTATAGCCCAGAAGAATCCAGGACACATTTTTTGAGTGCAACTTTGAGTGCAACTCTTGTAAATCACAAGCGCTAACATTTTAACAGATTTAAACTGAATTTTCCATCTAGAAAAACCTGTGCTGAATGAGTATTTCTATTATTATTAACCTGTGCCCTTATATTAAGAATCTTCTTTGTCCATTTCTTTCTGTTCACATAACAAAGGATCAGAATTATCTTCATAATGAAGGTCATGCAGATTAGTAACCAAAAAAAAAAATGAAATATTATTATAACGTGAGAAGTGCTTTAGCTGTGGGAGGGAACTTTTAACCTTCAGAAGTTTTCACAGCAGCTTTTTTCCCATTTCATTACAGAAGAAACAGGGGGAATCAAGATTAGAGATTCCTACAGTGAAAATCCCCTACAGATTCTCATTGTGCTTAAGGTGCTGTTCATGAGGGAACCACTTGATTCTTCTGATTCCTGGCAAGGTTTTAAATGCAATAATGGAGTGTACTTACAGCAATCTGTAACGGGCAAGTGTTATTTTAATGTTTGGGAGGCCATGTTCTTTAAATTCAGTATATTATTTTTTAAAAACCAGAGTAAAAACATTCACCGATGGACTACCGAAAGTGGCCTCATTTGAACCTGTTTAAAATTGTTTTTAAATGGTTACGATTAATGTCATTCTTTTGATGAATTCAGGCATTTATTACAGATTTGTATTTTTTTCTTTCTTCTGTGCATGCAGAGGAAGTACAACTACACTGAACATTGCCAAAAATGTATAATAATAAATAAATACATAAATGAATTTAAAAAAGATACAAAAATGTTAATGTATTCAACAAAGAAAAATGAAGAATCTTGTCCATAGACACTCAATCAGACACTCAGTTCTCTGTTATTATCTACTGAAAGTATATTTTCCCATTGTCAAGTAATGTATATTGTTTCATGGCATATTGCAGAGAACTTTGCTTGGTTCAGGAAATAATTCAAAATAACTGCAAATGAAAAGCTGAAATAACCAAACAAACATAAATAAATAAATAAATAATAATAATCTGATATTTACAAGAATTGATATTAATATTGTGTCTAAAGCTGAGTGGATTTAACTTTTTACAAAATCAGACAATGTTTTGAAGTGGAAATAACTGATATGTTTCTAAAGTCAAAAACAGTGTCAAATTGTCATCATAATCATCATCTTTTCCACTTCATCCATTTTAGGGTTTCGGTTAATGTCAAAAAAAAAAATTTAGGGTTTCGGTTAATGTCAAAAAATAGAGAAAAATGTGGTTACGATTTCCAATCAAAAATATTTTAAAGTACATTCTAGTTAAGGTACATATATAGAGTTTTGTGGCAAAATACAGAACACTGTTGCCTTACGGTCATAGCTCAATGTCTGATTCCAGGGTTCTGGAAAGTCATAAAAACTACTCTTGAGTGTGTGATTGCAACAACCTAACATGCACTACACAATCACTCTACACTAGCATTTGATTCATAACTATCAAATATAACTGGGCTATTAATTCATGCACAGAGCAAGAACACACTTCTTATGTGTTAATAGTTCATTGAGCAATATTTTTGGGCACAAAACTAGGTTCAACTACAGTGCTACAATGTCCGATTACTGTGAAAAATCTGATCAATTCAGGCATAAAGACTGTTATGAGAAGGCTTAGTGATGTCATGAACAGGGAAGGAAACTGTCAAGCTTAGATCGGTTATTGAAAGTGAAAGTTCTGGAATAGTTTCTTTTTCCCACCACGTAACAGACACTTAGGTGGTTGTGGTGAGATCTGCACCTTCACTTTGATCCAATTTGATATCTTTATCAGAGAGGGGAGGGCCATTTTGGCTTGTTCCTGGCACAGGACTGTTTGCAGGGACAGAAGGAACCACTGCATCGAGACCATGGGCTTTAGAGGTCATGTCAATAGTAGGTGCTCCCCTCAAGTCACCATCTGAATGGGCTTCGGATTCGGCCAGCAGGGATGAGCTAGCACTTAGAACGGCTTCAGGCATGCGGGTGACATTGTGGCTACCCTCGGAAAAGGCTGGGATGTTGGAGGCAAGACCATCAGAGTCACTGAGCAGCTTTTGGAATGCAGAGTTTAATGTCACACCAGTGCCGATGTCCAAAGGGAGAGCAGACATGCTGTACTCTGCACCTGATTCATTCTCCAGGAAGTTAGTTTCGAAAGGTACATTGTGGTAATGCCCTGCTTTAGACACCTCGAGTCCCTGTAGGAACAAAATATTAAATGACAATAATTAGAAACAACATGTGCACGTACACGATCCACCATATCATTATCACTACCTTCTTGTTTCTACATTTATTGTCCATTCTCTCAGCTCCACTGAACAGACAGATGTTTTACATCTGTAGTCCATCTCTTGCTCTGCATACTTTGTTTGTTCCCTTTTTAAAATGTGTCCTTCAATGGTCAGGACCCCCACAGAACAGGTATGATTTGGGTAGTGTATCATTCTCAGCACTGCAGTGGGACTGGTGGTGTGTTAATGTGTGTCACTGAAATGAGTGGATCAGACACAGCAGGGTTGCTAGTGTTTTTAAACCCCTCAGTGTCACTGCTGACTGAGAATAGCAGTGTTTCTCAAACCATGGTACATTTATGCATTTACATTTACATTTATGCATTTGGCGGACGCTTTTATCCAAAGCGACTTACAAAAGAGGATCTAACATTCAAACTACAGCACAATTTATACAAAATACCTTAATCATTGGGCGCAAGGCGGGAATACACCCTGGAGGGGGCGCCAGTCCTTCACAGGGCAACACACATTCACTCACACACTCACACCTACGACAATTTTGAGTCACCAATCCACCTGCAACGTGTTTTTGGCCTGTGGGAGGAAACCGGAGCACCCGGAGGAAACCCACGCAGACACAGGGAGAACACACCACACTCCTCACAGACAGTCACCCGGAGGAAACCCACGCGGACACAGGGAAAACACACCACACTCCTCACAGACAGTCAACCGGAGGAAACCCACGCGGACACAGGGAAAACACACCACACTCCTCACAGACAGTCACCCGGAGGAAGCCACGCAGACACAGAGAGAACACATCACAGACCGTCACCCCGAGCAGGAAACGAACCCACAATCTCCAGGCCCCTGGAGCTGTGTGACTGCGACATCTACCTGCTGTGCCACCGTGCCGCCAAAATGCTTAATATCATTTCCCAAAATATGTATGTTTTCATATTACATTTATAATAATTTTGTGTAAAGAATGCAGATTTCAAGTAAAAAAAGATCAACAAAAATATGCAAAGATTAAACCAAGCCATTGCCTTATGTCCCTCACCTGCCCTGGGAACAGAGGAAACAAGGGCATGTTTCTGTGGTAAGACTCACAGATGGCACACAGAGGTTTTGGTTTGATAACGGGTGGTCTATAAATGTTTGAGAACCACTGGACTAGAGGATAATCGACACTGACAACAAAACTGTGTGATGTAGGTGTGTCTAAAAGAGTGGACAGTGTTTTTTTTTTTAATCAAGCTAAGCTAAGTGAGAAACAAAACATTCAGGGTAGGGATGGGCTTAGATTTGCTAGTACAGGCCACGCTCATAAAGGCTGAAATGGGGAGTTCAAGTATTTGGGGAGGAGTTCAGGATGCCTTATGAAGCCGTACCCCAAAAATTACAGGATTGCTGGTCATTAAGTGCTACAGAATGAAAAGTTGTGATACTTTGGTCAAGGATTTGGTTGGTGTCCTGGATCGTGAGTAGGTGAGTGAAAGGGTTTAGTGAGTCCACAAATGAACTGACTTTAATAAACAAAACATTTACATGAGTTTTTCTCCTAGATATTTTTCAAATATGTGGAGCTTGAAAAGAAATTTAATTTTACCTGATTGTTACAGAACAATAAGTAACAAGAGGCATCTCTGAGACTCAGACCACAACCCACCCATCATGATAATCAGGCCGCTCTTATTGGAGGATTACGAAACACTCATTTCAGTGATATAAAAAATGCACATGGCTGTGTTTTTCACACTGAGTACAGAGCTCCAAAACAGCAGACACACATTTCAGTTCGAGCAGGAATGATTTAATTTTGTGATGAGTAAATGAAAAAAATTTGACTCTGTTTTCTGAAGCATGTTTGGAGCCGATTAGCGTCACTGCTACTATAATTCAGTAGTACTCCAGCACTGGATTTCGTGAAGCTGATGGTATATATTTTGTAAATGAACAGAGGCACAGAGTTCAAAGATGGGTTGGGGTGGGGGCTAATAAGCCATTATCTTTGATAGTGGGGAGGAGATTTCTCACCTGTGTTTCACAACTATCTAATGAGTAGTCAATGTGTGTGCCACAGGTATAGAGAAAAACAGTTGCACATCAGATGCATAGCAATATAGAAGAAAAACTAATTAAAATATCAGAAAGCGGTAAACACCAGTGTGTGACCAACACCCATGTCTACAAAGTTCAGAGCTCTAAATGTATTTTTTCACTATATGTCAGCACCTTTCAAAAAAGGTTATTGGCATTTTTAAAGTGCATTTCAGTAACCCAAAGACACTGTTTACAATGAGATGAACACGTAAAGACAATCACATCTGACAAACAAAACAAGAGGAACAAATAATGCTACATAACACATAATGCTAAAAAACAGGAACAAGGGTAAAAACAACATGGGCTAGTCAAGAAACAGAGAGATTAAATGCAGCAGCAAACAAGTGTGTTTTAAGATTGGATTTGAACAGCGATAGAGATGATAGACTGTTGAATTTCTGGAGAAGGCTCGGTCTGTAAAGTTGAAGAAGGTCTGATAAGTCAGAGGGAGCTAGGTTATTGAGAGCTTTGTAGGTGAGAAGGAGGATTTTGAACTGAATACGATATTTAACAGAAAGCCAGTGGAGGTTGTGGAGAACAGTGGTGATGTGGTGGTGGGACCAGGTGTGGGTGAGGAGATGAGCAGCAGAGTTCTAGACCATTTGGAGTTTATGTAGTAGTGTGGAGCTAATGCCAGGAAGAAGAGAGTTACAATAGTCAAGAGGCTGGAGATGAATGCATGGATGAGGCGTTCAGAAACAGACTGGGAAAGAGAAGGACGGATTTTTGCAATGTTGTGAAGGTGGAAGAATGAGGTTTTTATGATGGAACTAAGATGGGAATGAAACGTGAGTGAAGAGTCAAGGGTGACACCAAGATTTCGGACCACAGTGGAGGGGGACAGGGTGACATCATCAATTGAGAGTGTGAGGGAGCCAGTTTTATTGAGGGTAGAAGTTGGTGAGGTAGGGAGGGGATCAAGAGAGCAGGTGGTACTTTTAGAGTCGGTAATGATATCACTGATGAGAGAAGGAGTAACAGGGTTAAAACCAGAAAACCAGGGCGTGGATGTAGAACAGACTGAGGGCTGTGGAGACAGTGAGGAAGGAAAGGTGGATTTAGATGAGATGATTGTAAGAGAGTTATTAATGTTGGAAATTTTATCTTCAAAGAAGTGTAAAGAGGAGTTACAGAGTTCAGAGGAGGGTGTCATATCGCTGCCAGGGGCTTTAAAAAGTTTAGAGTTAATTGAAAAAAGATTATGGGGTTATTATTAGGCCTATTAATAAGACCTGAGAGATACCTAGACTTGGTGGTATGTAGGAATCTCTGTAATTGCGCATGTGTTGCATATAAGCATTGACATGCACCATTAATTCGTTTTTTTTTTCTTTTTTGTACAGACTTTCAAGCTGATTTCCAGCTTGTTTCATAGTGTGCACCTCAGTGGTGAACCAGGAAGCAGAAGTGGTGAAAAAGACCCATTTGGTTTTCACAGGAGCAGATGCATTGAGGGACGCGGAAAGAGCAGAGTTAAGCATCATGGCATGTACCTCAGGAGAGGATGGAGCAGTGAGAACAGGAAAGCTCATATTAATGGACTGAGCGAAGGAACAGGGATCAACAGATTTAATATTATGAAAAGAGAAGTCTTTTAAAAGATTGGTGAGCTACATTCATAGGGATCGAGAATAGAAGGAGCTTATGGTCAGAGAGTGGGAACAGGACAGAAGAAGAACAGACTCGGTCAAGTGTGTGACCTTTGACATGAGTAGGAAAATCTACATGTTGAGTGAAGGAAAAGCAGTCAAGGAGCGCTAAAAAAAATCAGTCACAAACTTGTTGTCAGGAGTGTTAACATGTATATTGAAGTCACCTAGTAACTACAGTCGAGAGAGTGAGTAGCTCAGATAGTTCAGAGAAAAAGGATGAATTAGACTTGGGGGGGGGGGGGTGACAGAGGAAGAGTGCAGTAATAGAGCCAGGATACTCAAAAGGTGATGAGAAAAAAAGTTCAGTAATTCTGACCGGCAAAGTAGCCGGGATCCACAGAATTGGGCAGAGCAGCCATGATGCTAACTGGCCTGGATCCACAGGGTTGAGGTAGGACAGCCAGATAACTGCAAAGATTTGCACCAGGGATCTGTGAAGACAGGAGCCGAATAATCACGGCAGTAAAAGTCAACACGAATGGGAATCATACAAAACAAAACACACGGGGAGGAGCGGCAGTCAACAAAATGCTCTCACCCAGAGAGACAGACACACTAACTGAGGAGTTCAAGTATGGTAATGAGGTAGAGAGTTGACTCAAGGATGGCAGAGATGCCTAGATGGTGAATCTAATTTAAGGTGACATCAGGTGCCTGGAGTGATGGGCAGGGGTCTGTGTCCAACGAGAAGTGTGGCTGAAAAGGGGAAAGGTCAGGTATAAGATCCAGCATGAGAGAGTTTGAGCCGTACAGTTGACGCAGGGTGGTGTTTGTTTGTGGAGGGGAGGGCATAGGGACGAGGGTACACAGCAGCCTCTACGGAGAGATTGCAAGCTACGAATTTGGAGACGGGGGTGTCGTGTCTGCAAAGCAAGGGGTTGGGACAAAGGTCCGCAGCATGAGAAAGGATGGGCTGTAAAGAAAGAAGCAGGGTGTGGCGAAATCGCAAGGGGGAGAGGATTAGGACTAAGATCCACATCAGGAGAGAGGGTGGGCTGTAAAGGAACGAACAGGTGTGGGACTGCTTCAAATGATAGATGAAGGTCCACAGCAGCACCTGAAGAGAGGATGAGCTGGAAATCCAGAGACTGGGAGCGCAGCAGCAAAAAGGCGAGGGAAGATTGAATAAAGGTCCACAGCAGCACATGAAAAGACAGCATTGAGCTAGGAAGCTGGAGAGTGGGAGCAGCACAACAGCACAGGGGAGGGTTCAGGACAATGGTCTGCAACAACACCTGAAAAGAATATAATTTACCTGGTTGATAAAATGCTTGGTTTTAGAAATGTTCAAAAATTTATATGTTAAAATTTATGGTAAATGAGTTGCTGTAATGTCATCTCAACACAGCACATCAGTTTTGTAGCTTGGTATGAACAGAAATTTTTCTATGATCATACATATACTGTCAGCAACTGACAAGATAAACTGGTAGCAGGTGGAGCAGTGGGGCAACAGCCACGATGACGGCAGATTTGCGTTCCCCAAACACAAGGCAGTGTAGCAGTGTAGCCGGGGATGGAGGTAAGGGGAGACTCAAAGCCATACGCCGCCGTGGGAGCCAGGTTCACTCAGGAGGCCAGTTGCAGTGGGAGGAGAAGCAGGAGAGAACAAGGGCAGCGCGCAGATCCAGAGTGGGAAACACCAGAACGCGCCGCAGAGTTTATAGCAGTCAGAGCGGGAAGCAGGCGAAACAACCGCCAAACGCAGCCCCAAATAAGAGGCAGTTCCGTAGCTGTTTAGCTGGAGAAAGGGGGAAAAAGAGTCTCAGTGGGCTTGATGACAGCCGAACGCAGCTCCAAATGTAAGGCAGAGGATCAGCAGAAAGAAACCCAGAACAGAGGAGCGGGATGATGTTGCGAAGCAGTTGGAGTCAAGTTCCGTCCCAATAGCCAAATGCAGCAAGTTTGTCCAATGCGGAAATGATGTGAGTTTGCAGGGTATATATAGGGCTGAGGGGAGGAGTTTGGGTGTGGTCCTACTCCCAAAATTCTTATTTGAATCCTTTTAAAATTGCCAGGGAAGGCATGCATGAGATCTTAATAAAGTGCTTTGATGCCCAGCCCATGCCAAATCAAATTGCAGCTGTTATTCAGGCCTGTTGAAGTATTACACACCATAGGTACATTTCAGTCACAAGTGGACTTTTTTGTCTGGTTAGATATATTAATAGGTTTAGGTACCTTGATCTCAACCTCGGTGCTTTCAGTGTTGTTCTCCCAGGTGGACTGCAATGTAGACTCTTCTGTGAATCTGCTATAGGCCTCATGAACCACCTAAGAGCAGGGGAAACCAGCCACAAAAAATAATGCTTCTGCAGTTAAGGAGGAATTAAATATTTGCAGATTGATATCTTAGACCACACCAAAAGCTCCTGTATACCCATAGGGCCATTAAATTGTGATATATATATTGTAAAAGTGTGAAAAGGCAACAACAAAAATTGACACACTGGGATACTGCAGTTGTCTTGTGTTAGGAAAAAAACGGGTTTCATCTTGAGCATAAAACCTTAAAAATTCAGTAGTATTATTTTATAACAGGTCCTATGATAAAATTTCATAAAAAGTAGGTCAAAGATATTCAAAACTTATATTAAATCTAATAATATGCCCACACTCTCACAATATATATATGTTTAAGTTATACTGCACACAGAATTACGGTAGCTCTGAAGGGTAAGATGAAATAACCCCCAAACTTGGTGTGGGGGGGAGTGGCTAAGTGCTAAGGAATAGAATGCTGTACCAGCTTTGACAAAAGGTGTGGCAGATTCTTACCACAGGTGAGACAAATTGTTCATTCTCATTCATTTATTGTCTGTAACTGTTTATCCAGTTCAGGGTCACAGTGGGTCTGGAGCCTACTTGGAATCATTTGGCCAACTGTGCCTCATTTACCATATAGTGCACTATTTTGAGGCTCTGTCATTTGGTCGTAGAGACAAATTTCAGACAAACAAACAAGAAACATAGTAAATAAATATGAATTATATAATAAAAATGAATAACAGGGAGAAACAAGAAAGAGAGAAAGAAATCTGCTTGTCAAAACAGGTATAACATGCTAAGCCATCATTTTTTTATAAGTAGCAGAATAAACTAAAGTTGAGGAAGAAAAGAAATATGGGATTTTTTGATTGATGGCTAAAACCTGATTATTATTATTATTATTATCGTTACACTTATATAGCGCCTTTCTAGACACCCAAGGACGCTTTACAATCTACACTGCTCAGGACACTCAATTCACACACACTAGCGAGAAGCGGCAGCCAAACGCGCACAGCGTACTCTCAACCAGAAACGACCGTCCACCTGGAGGACTGCATCGGGCACTAGGGTTTAACCCAGGACAGAGCGCCAATCCATATCTGGGCTCACACATACAGACATTCATTCACACACCAGGACAGTTATTAGAGAAGCCAATTCACCTACTGATGATAGAAATATATTTTCAAGTTTTTTTCATCTTAACATTCAGGGCTTCCGTTCATAGGATTGACAGATAAATTAGAGTTAAAAATAAGTATATTATAAAGATGTTAATATAAATGATATTATGATTATGATTATGATATTATGATGCAACAATGTATCTCTGTCTCTACACTGTATCTGTTTATGTAAAACATCTCCAACACAGGTGATATTCATTTACTAGCAATTACTAGCAATCCTTTTTAAACTTTTTAACCTAAAATGATCTTCTTCATTTTGTAACTTCAGCTTTGTAACTTTGCTTCTCAAATTGTATTTCATCATAATTTTTATAGAAAATAATTTTAGAAATGTAGATTGAAATATTAAAAAACTTTTCACCAATATATATTTTCCTAAAACAGGTAGAAGACATTTTATACATGTTTTTTTCAATGTATCATGTGTTTTGGAAAAACTCCTGGAATATTTCAATAGGTTTTTTTGTCACAATATAAATTGTTGTGATTGGGAAATTCTAATTACTATATAATCATTATTTTATATTAATTTTTTTATTTCATACAAATTATACCATTTAATTTATATAAATAATGTGTGCTATTTTATGATTAAAAATACCTTATTTGGAGGAAATAATATAAGTTATGAAAAACACGGGACACATTAAATAAATATCACTGGAAATGTAATGTAGTTCCAGATTATAGACAGAATATCATTGTTTATTTTATAGTTTTTAATTAAACTATCTTTAACAGCACCATTTAAAAACTCACATTTACCCACCCACTATGAGAAAAAAAGCACACAGATGAGCACACACATACACACATACATAACTCCACATTTAATTTTAATAACTCTCAAAAAAAAGAAAAAAGAAATGTGTAAGTGCATATGTGCTTTAGAAAAATTCAAACCAGAACACCAATGTGTAAACTAATTTGAACTAAAACTCTAACTGCAGGGATCAGTACGATACCTTGGCAGTTATTTGTGTCTACAGAGCTACATAGAAAACAGAGGGGGAATTGAAAGATAAATGGCACACACAGAACAATCACAGATGGTGGCATTTTTACTGGGCTCCTGTTTGACAATCGTACTGTGCTAGACACTAATACAGATCCATTAAATAAGCACTAAAGGTACAAATGAACACCAGAACGCAAAATTTGCTCACCAAATAGGTGTTCCATCTGAGGCTCCTTTAAAAGGGGAAAAATGCAATGCATATCAAAAGTTAAGCTAACCTATACAACCCGTCTGACCTCTTCACTTGTAAGTAACACCAGAGACAAACAGACAATGGGCAGTTTATTGATGCATGAGGATTGGTGATTGACAGGTTTGGACCACTTGTGAGTTAAGAGGGAATAGACTGCATAAGGAATTACATGTAACATGAAAGATGTACACAGTAAGACAGTGATGCAAAAGTAGTTCAAAAGACATTAGCAGACAGCAGTGGAAAGTGCTATATCAAATATGTCCCCATATCTGAGTCTTTAAACTTGGCATGTAAAATCAGCAATTTCATATATGCTTTTAATTTTTAGGAGTTATTTTTGAGGACATGAATGAGGATGCTTAAAAAATGGAAAGTAAAAAAAATCTTGCTTGTGTTCTCAAAAAAGAGTCATAATTTCAGCATGTTTGTTATTACTTAGTTATTGAGAAGCGGGAAAAAAAGGCATCTGTGCAATTTTGTAAAATAGATGCATTTTCTTTCCATATTCTTGACAAACATAATGGCTGCACTGACTGGGTATTAAATGCAAACCCCAATTTCAGAAAAGATACAATTAAAAATAAAATAATACAGAGCACTATGATGTTCTGTAAGTGAATTTGTTAACTCTTTACAAATTTCTTCTCATGACAGTCCTGTATCTTTTGGGTTATCATTAAAAAATTAGTTTGCTTAATCAATATTTCATTATTCTAATGATACATGCATACTTGTGTACAAACACCACGCTTATTGAAAAGACACGTCATTTTAAATAATAAATACCTAGGTGACTAAGACTTTTTCACAGTTGTCTTTACTATCATCAAGAGGTCTTATTCTGGAAAGTCCATGGTTATTTCAGCTAGAAAATGTCATGCTTCATCCTGTATGTGCTACAACAACATGGCTTGTCTACAGTACAGATCTGTCTCCTGGTACATCATAAGAATAAGGTACAGCAACCATGGACTGTTCAGCAGCTAATTATTTAATTCTGAAGTGGACGAAAATTCCACTTGCAATATGTTAACAATTAGCATCCGCAGTTCCCATATAAAAAGTTTAATTCAAAGGAAAGTTATTGTAACACAGTGGTAAACATGCCAAACATTTGGGAGTGTATTGCAGGCATCAGATTTTGTGTTTCTAAATATGCTTATTTTTACAAAGTACAAAGAATTTTGTTTGTGCTTTTGTCTGTCAAATAAAGCTTCAAGAGATTTTACCAAAAACAGTCTCTTGTTTTCACTGCATTTTAGAAAATGTTCCAACATTTATAGAGGTAGGGTTTGTAAACGAAGTGTGATCTCTCACTTTGACACAGTTATTCATTTAATAGAATGTTGTAAATGCTGGAAAACTCAAATAGTAGCTTGTGTATCTACATGGGTAGCAGATGATCAATCTCTAAGCAAAATGACACTGTCTTGGTTGGATTTTTACCTGTCTGAAGGTTTCTCCATCACTCTTGCCAGCCTGCTGCGCAATGAGGGCAATTTTACGAGCTCTGGCAGCCCGCCGTCGAACATTGATTTGACAGGAAACCAGACACACCAACAAAAGGAAAGCTAGCAGACCCGTCAAAGAGAGGATCGCCACATGAAGCTGAAGCAGCTTGTAGGCTGTGAGCAAAAAGTGAAAAAGAAAGATAAGAATTAAAGAAGGAGACGTCTAGAGGGCCAATGGGGTGGGCAGAAAAATTAACTATTTGGAGACCCTATCAATTACCATCCAAAATAAATTTTTGTTTTACAGCATGTACATATTAAATCAGCACTTATCTTGCACTTACAACTGTACAGATGTCTTCAGGCAAAGGAGAAAAAACAATTGATCCCCTTACAGAAATCGCTTCTCTGCATTTGACCCATCCGTGGCAGTGAACATTATTATTATCGTTACACTTATATAGCGCCTTTCTAGACACCCAAGGACGCTTTACAATCTACACTGCTCAGAACGCTCAATTCACACACACTGGCGAGAAGCGGCAGCCAAACGCGCACAGCGTACTCTCGACCAGAAACGACCGTCCACCTGGAGGACTGCATCGGGCACTAGGGTTTAACCCAGGACAGAGCGCCAATCCATATCTGGGCTCACACATACAGACATTCATTCACACACCAGGACAGTTATTAGAGAAGCCAATTCACCTACCCTCCATGTTTTTGGACTGTGGGAGGAAACCGGAGCCCCCGGAGGAAACCCACGCAGACACGGGGAGAACATGGAAACTCCACCCAGATGGGACTTGAACCCAAGAACATATACACAACTGGAGCAGGGGACTGCCAACCACCTCGGCCCCTAGGGTGCAGTTTGGGGGTTAGGTGCCTTGCCCAAGGGCACTTAAAAGCCCTGAATGAATTTACTATTGCCGGTCCTGGGAATTGAACCGGCGACCATCTGGCCTCAAGCTTGCTTCTCTAACCTCAAGGCCATAGCTGACCCCAAAGTGTAGTATATAAGAATTGTGAGCATCTAAGCTTAAGATAAGTATTTTTTCTGAGTAAACATTTAAGCACTTTTGCAAGACATGTAAGATAAGAGTGGCTGCTAAAGGTCCTGAACATAAATGTAAATGTACACTTGCCTACAGGAACCACAGGATACCTGTTACAAATACTGATACAATTTGAATGATGTGCCTAATCTATGGTCAACGCTAACTTATCAGAACAAGGTGTTTCTTGGCTTAAACATAAATGACAATATATTTTCATAACCCCCATGCCCAAAAATGATGACAAAATAGGTCAATTTAATTTTGCTGAAATAAAATGTCATAATTTTAAATTAGAGAAAATGTTCATCAAATTTGCAAAAATTGCTATAATGATACCATATTCAATCTGTGCAAAAAAAAAACAATGCAGTTAACTGGCAAATAAGAAAAAAAAGAAACAGATTTGAGAGTTCAGGTTAAAATCATGTCATTATTGGCTGCAAGGAGCCCATTTTGCACACAGCTTTTCAAACGAGGTTGCAGGCTGAACGCTGGTCACTCACAAGTCATGCTAATCTGTGCATCAGTGGTTCTTTAATATTACTTTGAGAATCTCAAATTGGAAAATAAAAAAAAACTATTTGTCATTTCATTTCTTGCTTTAAATCTGATACCATTTTTTGTGTCTTTTGTACATTTGATTTTATGCCACAGCCAAAAATACAAAATTCTATCATCAATCCTACATCACCCTAAATATCAGGCCCAATTTTTGAGGAGATCAGATGATGTTCCTTTCTTCTTGGCTGTTAACTCAGCTTTTTGACACATTCAATATCGAAATTCTACTTTTCTACTGGTAGTTGCATGCAAACACAACCATCAAACAACAGAATTTTGTGTGATTAACAGACTGATATCACACTCGATGGTAAGGATCCTCAGTTTAATCAAAGCCAAGCATTCTTAAAACAACAGAATCAAACTTTACTTAATTCCCATGGATGAACTGTTTCAATGTTATGAAATAGCAGTGCTGAGAAGGAAGAGAAAAGAGGACCACCAAGGAAAAGAAGAGAAGTGCAATGAAGTGCAGTTCTGAAGTGCAGCAAGGATGAAAGAATAGGTGCAGTTACTCAGAGAACCCAGAACATAGAAGGAAAATGTAGAGAAAATGAGAAAAAAAGAGGGGTGGTAAAAGAGTGAAAGGCAGAAATGAAATGAAAGAGAATTAGAGATTCACCAGTCAGGAAGTTCAGCTAAGAGAGCCATTGTCTCAAGGCAATATAAACTCCAGCAGAAGTTTTAATTCTATGTTCCACCAGCAAAATTAAGAAATTATAGTTTAATCCAGCGACGCTCAATGCCATGCCCAGAGCATGAAAGAGATCTCATTATATGTATGTATTATATGTATCAATATTTAATATCTGATATTACATTTAATAAAACAGTTGTGTTAATTCTTATTTTTTGGTCAGATTCAATTTCGGAGCCAATAACCCTTCAGTGGAACAATAATCATAATAATTGATTAATAATTCATTATAGCTAATTCTGCTATATTATATGTATTGTCACCCAACATGATGGCCTACTTGTCCAAGCTGAAATATTACATATTAATTTAATGGCAGTCCAATGTGGGGTCATTACACTACATATTATTTAATGGTGCCCAACGTGGGGCTCTGTACATAATCTTGATCAGAAAGTTATGAGTTAAGGTGTCAGCATTAACTCAGCCTCGGTGACACCAGGAGCCCTTGTGTCTGACTAGTGCTATTGTAACTGAAGTCAATTCCTGGTGCCCCCTTTGTCTGACTTGTGATATAGCAACTGAACTCAATTTCTGGGTATGGAGGTATATTTGGTGCAAAACCCCTGAGCACCTATGACAGTGAGATTTGTAGTTTGTAGAAAATAGTCACACGTGTGAATCAGTAAATTTGCAGCAAATTTGCACAAAATTGCAAAATTGCAGAAAGAAAGAAAGAAAGAGAAAAAGAGAGTTCAGCAGAGAGAAATGTAGAAAAGGCAAAAGCTAGAAAAGGAAAATTCGGTGAATGCTCTGATCAACTCCACAACTTTAGTTGAACAATTTAGCCATGCTGAGCTCCATATTCATATTAAGCTGAAGCCTTCTATGGAAAGTAACGTTGTTAAAGTTAGTTGCAACATGTAGTTTATTTGTCGTTTGTTTCCATTATTGCCTAATGAAGCGTTCGCTCTAAGGCTAATTAAAGCCTGTGAACCAGAATAAGTCCAGTCATGACATAATTAGTCCATAGATCAGATAGGAATAGGTCACACTGCATTAATTCTGTAACTAGTCACGAGGCACCTATCAGCTACTTGCTAGCTGTGGTCTATCCTCCCATCCAGAACTGCAACATTGTCTGCTCATCTGGAGTCGAAAACTCTGACCTTTGCTCCTATTTGGAAAGCACCTGAAACCACACAGCAGACGCGACTGCTCGTGCCAATCCGCGAGGTCCGGTCTCGACCAACTTTTCTAACTAAAGCAGACATTTGGCTGAGTGAGAGGGTCCACTAGGAAAGTAAGCCTCCAATCTATTTTCAGAATTGATGCCTATTCGTGCCTTTGATATAATATCCACTTTAGTTATTAGTTAATCTACCTCAGAGTTAGATTATATTTAGTCAAAAATAACCAACATCACTTTCCTATTAGACTCATTAGAGGGGCTTTGAGTGCATTAACCTAGCCTAGGCATTTTTAATAATTGTACTATGGTAATGAGTTTTCATTATTTATTCAAATAACCTGACATTATTTTGAATTTGTTTTGTGTGTGTGTGTAAAATTCACTCATAGAAGATCTGAAAATCCTCAAGAAATTCCACATTCCAGTGGGGAATTGTACACGTCGCACAACAGAATATTATTATTATTATTATTATTATTATTATTATTATTATTATTACTTTATTAGTTAGTCCTAACTTTTCTATTTAAATATTGCGCTGTGGGCACTTTTAAGGAGCAGCTTCCAATTTTGTTGTACTATGTATACTGTGTATAATGACAATAAAGGCTTTCTATTCTATTCTATTATTATTATTATTATTATTACTATCATCGTTTTTATTATCCAGTATATGGTTAATGATAATAATAAAAATAAGAAATAACTAAAATTAATTATAAATCATTCAAATATTGTTCCCACGCTGCACACAAGACGAAACGTAGGAATTTAAACTTGAGACAATGAGGAACAAATGGAATGAGTCACATGGCAGGAGTGGGAGTGGCCCACACCTGAAGAGCAGAGATGAAGTGTGAAGAAATCAATCAGAAAACATGTGGAGGAAGATAAATATAGGATGTGTATTCATAAAATACAGTAAAAAGTTTAAAAAGAAGAAATAAATGATGAAATTATTAAAAAGCAAAAACAGCAGGCTCCAGAGTATATAAAATATATTTATTAAATTTATTAAATTAATTAATTAGTTCAAATGAATTAATTAAAGTATAGCTAATATTAATTAAAAGCTAAACAGAATGGATTTTTTCTCATTTTAAAAAAGCCTTAATCACTTAGTGCTCTGAGATCTTCTGAGAGGTTGCTCCGTTGCTTGGGGCATGAAACAAAAAGCTGCCTCTCAGCAATTCAACCGTGTTGTAAAGTTCCATAACATCATTTTGCTAAATGGCAGTTCAATTCAAGGGCAAACTTCCTGCTTCATACAAGAAATTGCATTTAGCCGGTATTAGCTATGTGTCAGTAACAACTTCCTACTTCTGAGGGGCAACATGGCACCCACAACAGTCAGGATAAGTGATGCTTTTAGTGTTGAAAAATAAACACAAACATCTGGGACTTCAAGTAAAAGTTTAAAATGGAACACATGACTAATCCTTCAAAAGAATGCTTATTTTAAGAAAAAACCATGACAACTATTGTGGAACAAGAGCATGAAGTACGACACCACGCAACTTTAAAGAAGTTCACATCCCCTAGTGCACTAGTGTGTGTGTGTGTGTGTGTTCACTGCCACAATCAGGGGGAGGTTAAAGGAAAGTAAATGTATGTGTCATTAAACCAAATGATTATATGATTGCCATGATACTCACGCTCCACGTTCACGTAGACATCAGCTATGCGGAAACCCGTCATGTCAGACAGTCTGAAAACACCACTGTCACTGACTTTGACTTTCTTCATGTAGAACATGGAGCCCTCTATAGACACTCTACCATCCAACATGGGGTCCAAATGCACCAAAAGCTCACCCTGATCCAGGATCTTTCGTTCCTTGTGGTCAGAGTCTGGAGTGTACACCATACTGACCTTGGTATGGTTTATATAGAGCTTGATCTTCAGAGTTTCATCATATTTCAAACGTAAGAAATTCTGGTGCTCTGGGATGAAGTAAAAAAAGAAATAAAAAATTATTTTAAAGCATAGCTCTACACTGTGAATATATGACAAATGCAGTACCTACTGAATTCCTTTATAGTGTTTAATTCAGTTTCTTTCTTAATTTAGTCATGTCCAATTTACATCTTCTCTAGGTCTCCCCATGGACTGCTATCTATCTCGGATGGGCAAGGCTAGTATGGGCTTCCTCCACGATAACTGTGCCACTAAATCTTTTTAAACTGCCACTAATATAATTTCAATGGACAACTTAATACATGGGAGGAGACCACTATCTGTTTAAAAGACAACCATTTCTGTTTCTTCTCTTGAACTTATATTTAACTGGCAAATATACATAGAAAGATCTTCAGTCGTGTGTTTTATAAACAAATTTTGAATTTGATGTCTGTTGGGACAGGAACAAAATAAAAACTCAAATTTTTATAGTATATTAAAATTACATCACTTTGAAACATTACACAGTGCAGTACAGCGTATAAAACTGAAAACAAAGACGGTTAGTGGCTCAACTATCTGTGCCAAAAGTCAGGAGAGAACTGTCAAATAGTTTAAAAAGAACATCCATCTATCTATCTATCTATCTATCTATCTATCTATCTGTCTGTTCTCTAAACCTCAGCTCACTTTAGATGGTCTGAAAGACAATGGAACGTGTGCTGTGGTCAAATGAGTCCATGTTCCACAGTGTGGTGGTCCATCAGTGACATGCGTGTACTATAGATGCAGAAGTGTATAATGGAATTTGAGTCAGAAGCTGCCATTAAGGTGATATCTTTTCCTGGGAGGTCAATTGTTATTTTAGCAGCAAAATGCCAGGCCTCTGTATGTGCTCCAACATGGTATTTTAGATAAATCATACAAGTGTTAAACAACAATGACCCTAGACGTTTACACACCTGAAGTCCAGCAAAATGGGCAAAAAACATCAAACTTGCAAAACTGTAACAATTTCTGCGTGCTCGAATGATTGAACATTGTAACTGAAAGGATATATATATATTTATTGAACAGTGCCTGTTAGATGAAGATTCCAGAGAATTAACAAATCATAGATTCTTGTTTTTAATTGTATTTTACATCAAATCTGAAGTTTTCCAAAAACAGCGTTTGTATGCACTCACCTTTTACGTTCAGACAGGTCTTTTTGCGAGCTTTTCCATCACTGTCTAGTACTGTGTAGCTACCTTCATCTGCTCCAGTCACTGAATGGAGATTAATTTTTTTCTCAGTCGCACTGAGACGGCTTCTATACTCTACTATAGGGATCGTGCTCTGGTTAAGAAGAACCAAAGCTGGTGGCTCTACAGCTGGATAAATATGACTTGCACTGTGTCTGAACTCCAGCACATAGGACCCAGTGATGTTGTTAATTGGGATGTGATATGTCTCGCCGTACTTTACAGTTGTCTCTAAGGAACAGTCTGTAAGGAGAAATAGTATTGGACCATGAACAAAACATTTAACACAAGATCATCTTCAGCTGAACACAAGAAGGATTTAATTATGCGCAAATTTAATTTACATAATTGTCTGATTCAAGTTTACTTTATTTTACCAAGTTTATTCATTCATTCATTCATTATCTGTAACCCTTATCCAGTTAGGGTCGTGGTCCAGAACCTACCCGGAATCACTGGGCGCAAGGCAGGAATACACCCTGGAGGGGGCACCAGTCCGTCACAGGGCAACACACACACTCACACATTCACTCCTCACAGACAGTCTCCCGGAGAAAACCCACACAGACACAGGGAGAACACACCACACTCCTCACCGACAGTCACCCGGAGGAAACCCACGCAGACACAGGGAGAACACACCACACTCCTCACCGACAGTCACCCGGAGGAAACCCACGCAGACACAGGGAGAACACACCACACTCCTCACAGACAGTCACCCGGAGGAAACCCACAGAGACACAGGGAGAACACACCACACTCCTCACAGACAGTCACCCGGAGGAAACCCACGCAGACACAGGGAGAACACACTACACTTCTCACAGACAGTCACCCGGAGGAAACCCACACAGACACAGGGAGAACACACCACACTCCTCACAGACAGTCTCCTGGAGAAAACCCACGCAGACACAGGGAGAACACACCACACTCCTCACAGACAGTCACCCGGAGGAAACCCACACAGACACAGGGAGAACACACCAAACTCCTCACAGACAGTCACCCGGAGCAGGAATCGAACCCACAACCTCCAGGTCCCTAGAGCTGTGTGACTGCGACACTAACAAGTATATTACATATATCAAAATTAAGATATAAGCAGCATGACTAACTGGTCAAACATCATAAAATGACAAGGGTTCAAGTCTCAAAACTCTGTAAGTGGATGTAGTGAGCTTCATTCCCAAAACACTGGAACTTAATTCATAGAAAATATAATCTCAGTATATTCCGGGTAGGCTCCGGACCCACCGCGACCCTGAACTGGATAAACGGTTACAGACAATGGAAGAATGAATGAATGATCTCAGTACTGAGCTGATAAAATACAAAATTAAACATTTTCCCAATATTGTTCAGCCCTCGCTGTAAAACAAAACATTCCCAGAATAATTATCATTTTACTATAGTTCACTAATATTCTGCTACAATAAGCTATTTCAAATGACACCACGCTAAATTATTGCTTATATTTCCAAGTGTGCACAAATTTACAGAACTGTATTGTGTGCAAATCTGAATAATTCACCTTGAAGGTTCGTCTAACACAAAAGAATATATATCTCATACCTCTAACTTTCAGGATGATGCGCCTGACATCTGCTGGTTCTGCAGAGTTCCTCACTACATAGGTTCCCTCATCTTCTTCACCCACGTCCTCCAGAATTAAATGATTAATGTGATTGTTAAGTTTGGCTCTGTTGTTCAATATGTGCCCATTCCGGAAGAAAACCACCTCAGAGACTGGATCCAACTCTGGTTTGAACACCACCTCTGTAGTGCCCAGTGCTGGCAATGGGATATCAATATCCTCCCCAAAAAAAGCAGTACGATGGTCATCTTTTGCTACACAGTGAAAAGTAAGTAAATAATACTTAAGATGAAGTACAACAAGACAACGGCACTGAAATGACACTGATGTGGTAGTGGTGTGTTAATATTACATTGGTCACAGTACCGCTACTGCAGTTTTTAAACACTGTTCACTCACAGTCTACTCTATTACACACCCCTACCTTTCTGGTCCACCTCGTAGATATAAAGTCAGAGATTCTTGCTGCTTGTTTGTGTTGGTCCTTGTGTCCTTCATTAGCGGTCACTGGATGCTGCTCACAGGACATTTTTCACTAGATATTTTTGGTTAGTGGACTATTCCAACAGCACTGTTATGTCTGATGTCCACTCATACCACACACTAAACATCACCACCACATCAGTGTCACTACAGCACTGATAATGATCCACCACCCAAATCATCCCATGGGGATAAGAAAGTATGCAGAGAAAAAGGTGGACTACACCCTGTGCTCCTGTATTGTCAGTGGAGCTGGTAAAATGGACAACGAGTGCACAGCTTGTGTTCAAAATCACTACAAAACATGTTCTGGAGGCAGCACTGCTTTTGAGGCAGAAGGATTGTAATTGGTTATCATTCAACCGTCAGGATAAAATTGATTGGTTAAAATGCTTTGGGCATTGTCAAATATATCACTATAATCCAGTAAAGCTCCCCGCAGACCCCCATAGTTCTCTGCTCTGACTGACACACACATCTTTGAAAGAATAAATGTGCAATATTACTGTCTTTTTTTGTTACTGTACACAGTTAGTAGGCGGCACGGTGGCTTGTGGTTAGCCTCCTATCGCTGGGACATTGGATTCAAGTCCAGTCTTGGTGGAGTTTCTATGTTCTCCCTGTGTCTGTGTGGGTTTCCTTCAGAGACTTTGGTTTCCTTCCACAGTCCAAAAGCATGGAGGTTAGTGGAATTTGCAACTCTGCTGCCTCTGAGGAAGGCACTAAGACAGTGGAAGAGTAAATGATTGCTGCCTCTGAGGTAGCAGAGCATTACTGTTTATCATTCTGCAGCTTCTTCAGAGGCAGCAATTATAAATCAAATGTGTAAAATGTACTTCTTTAGAAAGTGCCTCAGAAGCCGCAGAGGCAATGAGTTGTTACCCTCCATTCAAACTAAATACAGAACAGTTTCTAACAAATTATAAAACAGAAGTAAGTCTACAGTATACGGCACATTTATTTGTTCTAAAGACATTTCTGACAGTCAGAGCAGGCAAACATGAGGGTCAAGGTGGAGGTGACGTTTTTGAACATTTCCACCCAATACATTTTAACCAATCACATTCCTCCCTTCCTTTTTAGATGGTAACCAATTAAATTCACAGACTGTGGCTATAAGGAGTCAAAGAGCTGTAAACTCGCAGCTGCGTGAGAAACATTGTCCACCCTCGTCTCTCGTATTGATTAACGGACAGTGGCACTAGCTATGATCATGTTTTAGAGACACTTTAATTCCGGCCTTTTGGAGATTCAGTATTTGTGCTTTTCCACCTGTGTGCTCACACACGTTTACCATAAATCTCAATGTTGATGCAGAACGGATTGCCTTCGGTACTCCACTGTGACTTAATTTCCTCTAAATATTATGACTTTAACCTAAAAATAAAAACAACTTTAACCTACAAGTATATATATAATTTTTTCTAGATGTTTTCTTCTTTGGCTGCACTTCGGCCCCCGAAAGACTGAAAAACTATGAGATTGCCCTTTGTTTAAAACGTTTTCGGAGCCCTGGGTTAAATGATTTACACATTGTTTCATTCTTATTATTTACATTTTGCACAGCGTCCCACATTTGTCTGGAAATGGTGTTTGTTTAATTTGAAAGTTTTGCCACTTTGCCTCTGTTTAAGATATGAAACCCCTGAACCCCAAACCGTTCGAACAATACAATACCATTAAATAAGGTATAACTTCATTTACCTTTTATGGTCGTAGGCCAAGCTGTGAAAAATAAGAAAAACATGTACATAAGTGACAACACTACAAAAAAGCCAAACGTCTGCACACATCTTATTCCCTAATGTTTCTTCTGAAATCAGATTACGGTATTTACACTCAATATTTATATTAATATAATTTTCTTACACTGGTACATATCAGTTACATGTCTCCGTTCTGTTCTCCTCTTGGGTTTGTGTTTGTGTTTTTCTTGTATTTGACATAATGAATCCACTTGATGCAATCAAATCCACACTACGTACCCCATAGGGACCGTTAATGCAGCAACATGGAAATAAACCTCAGAGTTGTTTTAGAAATGTAAACAATAAAGAAGATTCACCTGAACACAGGAAAGTGCAGAAAACAGCAACGCACAGTAATTTCATTTTGACTGGATTTCTGTGGAAATAAAAGAACATTGTAATAATTAGAAGAGAATGTATTAAAGTTGTTTGTGCTGTAAAACAAAGTGAAAAACCGTAGCAAATATAACAGCTTCTTCACACAGATTCATTACAAGTGCCACAAAGTAAAACGAGTCCAAACACAAAGTTATGTAGCTCTTTGATGTGAAGTGAAATGAGAGATATAAATGTGCTTATCAAAACATTTTACAAAATATCCATGAATTAACTGCATTATGCACTGCCTTGAGGTTAGAGAAGCAAGCTTGGGGCCGGAGGGTCGCCGGTTCAACTCCCGGGACCAGGAACAAACATAATGTATGGCTTAAGTGCCCTTGAGCAAGGCACCTGACACCCAAACTGCTCCCCGGGCACTGAGGTGGTTGGCAGCCCCCTACTCTGGTTGTGTGTGTGTTCACTGCCCCTAATGTTTGTGAAAAATTGCTCACTATAGTGTGTGTGTGTGTGTGTGTGTGTGTGTGTGTGTGTTTATGTTCACTAGCAAGAATGGATCAAATGCAGAGAAGTAATTTCCCTAAGGGGATCAACAAAACTGTTTCTTCTTCTTCTTCTGGAAGTCCCTAAATGGTAAGATAAAAATGCTCCTGATTCTAAGTTCCACACTGTTTATTTTCACTACCTATAAAACCCACCAAGACCAGCAAGAAAATATATCTTGCACCACTTGTAGAATTTTAGATTTTAAAAAACTTAAAATTTTCCTCAACTTCTTTTCTATGACTAAAGTGAACCAGAAACTAAAATAAAAAATAAAATATCTAACACATCAAATAATGATTATAACCTGGAAGAAACTGTTATTACCATCATTATTTATAATAAAGAACAGCTGAACATTTAGTCCTACCTGTGGCCAACTAACTCAGGTCTTTACAGTGGCCGTTGGACTGCTCCCTTGTGGTCAAAGCTGCAAAACATTATTTGAACTCCTTTTGGTGTGATACAGGCAGAAAAACCATGGTTTTAAACCATTTTCCGAAAACAGTACTGTACACTGCTCAAAATAATAAAGGGAAGTCAATCACACTTCTGTGAAATCAACCTTAAGAAGCAACACTGATTGTGAATCAGTTTCACCTGCTGATGTGTAAATGGAACAGACAACGGGTAGAAACGAGGCAATTAGCAACACAACTCTATGAAATAGTGGTTCTGCAGGTGGTGACCACAGACCATTTCTCGGTTCTCATCCTTTCTTGGTGATGTTCTGGTCACTCATCCCTAGAGGAAGCATGAGGCGGTGTCTACAACCCACAGAAGTGGCTCAGGTAGTGCAGCTCATGCAGGATGGCACATCAATGCAAGCTGTGGCAAGAAGGTTTGCTGTGTCTGTCAGCACAGTGTCCAGAGCATGGAGGAGATACCAGGAGCCAGGCCAGTACACCAGGAGACGTGGAGGGGGTTCGAAGGAGGGCAACAACGCATCAGCAGGACCACTACATCCCCTTTGTGCAAGGAGGAACAGGAGGAGCAGTGCCAGAGCCCTGCAAAATGACCTCCAGCAGGCCACTAATTTCCATGTTTCTGCACAAACTGTCAGAAACAAACTCTATGAGGGTGGTATGAGGGCCAGACGCTGTGCTTGCAGTCCAACACTGTGCAGAGAGAAAACACCAAGATTGGCAGATATGCCATTGGCACCGTGTGCTCTTCACGGGTGAGAGCAGGTTCACACTGAACACATGTGACAGACGTGGTAGAGTCTGAATACGCCATGGAGAATGTTCTGCTGCCTGCAACATCTTCCAGCATGACTGGTTTGGCAGTGGGTCAGTAATGGTGTGGGGATGCATTTCCATGTGGCCTCTATGTGGTACCCTGACTGCAATTAGGTACCAGGATGAGACCATATTCTGGGTTCCTTCTGATGCATGACAATGCTAGGCCTCATGTGGCTGAAGTGTGTGAGCAGTTCCTGCATGATGAAGGAATTGATGCTATGGACTGGCCCTGGTTCCTCAGACCTGAATCCAATTGAGCACATCTGGGACATCATGTCTCGTTCCATCCACCAACGCCACGTTGCAGCACAGAACGTCCAGGAATTAACTGATGTTTTAATCCAGGTCTGGGAGGAGATCCCTCAGGAGAACATTTGCTGCATCATCAGGAGCATGCCCAGGTGTTGTAGGAAGGTCCTGCAGGCACATGGAGGCCACACACACCACTGAGCCTCATTTTAACTCGTTCTGAGGAGTTTCCTCTGAAGGTGGATCAGCTGTAATTTGTTTTTCCACTTTTATTGAGTATGATTCCAGACCTCCATGGGATAATAATTTAGATTTTGATTGACTATTTTTGTTATTTTGTTTTCAACGCATTCCACTATGTAATGAATAAAGATTTTCAACTGGAATATTTCATTCATTGAGATCTAGGATGTTATTGTAGTGTTCTCTTTATTTTTCTAAGCAGTGTGTTTTAAGGCATTAATTGAGTTACACAGAAAAGACCTCACAACAGCCTTCTTACCCTGCTTTGATCTTTGGTATTAACTTTTCAGACAAACCTCCAGAAATTTGGAACCCGCTTCATTTTTATGCTCTCACACTGAAATCTGATTTACGGGACTAGTGTGGGGTAGAATGTAATATATATGTAATATTTTCCTTTCATACACAATTTTCATCACTGCCCATATAACCAACGTGCTAGGATTCCCACAGGCACATGCTTCCTGTGAGACATATGACGCCTGTATAGCCATCTACCACATTTTTCAAACTGCTATTTATACAGAATCATTGAAAAACTGAATGCACTTGGAGAAGACCAGGGCTGCGATTATTGATTTTTTACTTTTATGCCGAGGGGACTGACCATTTAGCGTCAGTAAATATATATTAATAACTACATTTAAAATGCCAGCAGGGTTGGTATTCACATGTCTGTCATAAAATTAGAATTAGATCCGATTACTCTGTACTTGTGATGATTTTAGATGAGAACTCCTACACCAAGTCGTACACTGAATACATTACGTAAATGTTTGCCCACAGTACTTACTTCTTAATGTGGTTTATTAATACCACATTTTGTATAATTCTGGATAAGTGTAGCATTAATGTATGAGGTGAGTTTTGATGTATTTGTAAATAGATTTTAACTCACACGTACATTCTCTCACTATTAGCAATTGTACCACACTGGGCTATTCCTCACATACATACACATATTATTCACTGCTCCCCAAGAGGGTACAATTGTGCTTCTTATCAATAACACTCTGTTATAGTTTACAGAAACTGGGGGCTATTACATTTGCTTGTATTCCAGTGTTTGTTAGCAATGTAAGTCTTTAGCAACTTTTCTTCTAAATGAAGCAATACTCATACATTTGGACCACCATTGTCAAAACAGCCACGCAAGGCCAGGGTTTAAATCTGCTTTAAAAATAGATTGAATTACATTTCATTGGTAATAATAATATATTTCTATTTTTTGTAATAATCAATAAAACAACAAATCAATGATTAATTTCTTCATTTATGGTCAGTAGCCATTTATCCAGTTTAGTATTGGGGTGGGTCCGGGGCCTACCCAAAATCACTGGGCACAAGGGAGGAACAAACCCTGGATGGGGCACTAGTCCCATCTAGTCCGCAGTAGACCTGTAAAATACTCCAGACTCATTCTCCATTTCTCATCTTCACTTACCACACTGCAGCTCTACAGTTACAGAACTGTAAAATTAAGAGTTGCTCTAATTTGTTACTGGGTGTTAGTCCCTTTTCGTTTATTTTTCAAAGGTCAGAACCCACCCTGGACCACCACCGAGCAGGGTTTGTTTGGGTGATGGATAGTATTTAGCAGTGCGGTGCCGCTGATGTGGTGGTGGGGTATAATATGTGTAGTACTGGTATGAGTGTGACAAACACAGAGTTTAGCTCACAAATAAAAAAAACATCCTTCAAACAGCGAACACAAACTGTTCAGAAACTTCTCTAACGTTGTGTAAAAAAGGTGTTTTAAAAAGGTACTGCAGAGGTACATTATTTTCACTAAAGCAGTGTAAATGTATCTTTAAAGGTACAGCAATGGTGTTAAAGTCCAGTCGTGTTCCTTAAAGGTTCGTTATATTCTATTCTCCAGAAGATGAGGAGAATATCTGTAATCTTTTATTATATAACTGTGTAAAGTTTAAGAACATAAAATAAGTCCTGGAGATGAAATGGAGCGTATGAAATCAACAACTTAAAAATCAACAAATATTATAGAATATGGTATATGTCCCCTAATGTAGGGTACTGAATAGCCCCCCCGAGGGTACCACCACAGTGACATTTTCTGACAGTGTACAGTGCCCAGTGAGTGGAAACTACACACCTCTCTACGACATCACTGTCTTTGCAGTACTGAGAAAAATACACAACCCTTAGTTTGGGGTCCATGATGCTAGAGGATCTGACTGAAAATCAATTATACGACACTAAAGTGACCAATCTAACCGGCCTCTGAGAACCTACGTGTTTGAGCAGAAAAGTGTGGGGCTGCTAAATCATACAAGGATTTATAATTAATACGTTGTGGAACAATAACTAGTGTAACTCAGTGTTGGACACAGTGTGCGGGTGCTTGACTGATGTGACTGCAGATTCATGGGCCATTGAGCAGTTGAAGTCTTGTATCAAGCCAAAAAGGGCAATCATTCCACCTTCAATCAATTTTTATCGTATGTTCACAGATGATTAACTGCAGCTGAAAAGAGAGTTGATGTAACACAGAGGTAAAATGCCTCTCTCCCAGCTTTTGTTTGGAATGTTTTACAGGCTTTAAACCCTAAAGTGTTTATTTGTACAAAATACTGTACAATCAAGTTGTTCAGCGACGACATTGGATTATTTCCTTTGTGTTTCATCATTAAAATCTCAAAGGGAATTAACAACTCACAGATTTTTTATTTTATTGCATTTTACAAAATGTTCTACGTTTTCTGTAAATTGTGTTTATATTTCTGTTTATTCTTGCTGTTATTAATTCTTAACTAATTTAAAATTGTAATAATAATTAAACTATGCACAGCTATATCAGTTTCATGTTTTCTTTGGCGGCAGTGATATGTTTGGTTTCTTACAGATGATCATTTATTACGTCACTAAATTCAAAACACCGGGGCACAACAGGAAAATTAGCTGATGGTGTGGGTTCAAACCCTTGCCACGGACCAGTCTGTGATGAGTCTAGTCTCCCAGATAAGTCCGGGTATTCTCTGGACCCACTGCGACACTAAAAAGAATGAAGAGCGTACGGCAAATAAATGAAAGAATAGTTGCAGTGCAATTCGAGACTGCGTGGAGTAAAAGTGAAGACTCACAATGTCTCTTTGAGCAGAAAAGGTGTGTTTCATGGTGGAGTTCTTGCACCAAAAATAATCCTGAATCAGGAGGATGAACCCTTAGAGCTTGAAAATGTTTAGATGGGTATTTTACAGTTCTTTAATATGAGTAGTCTCCTGATTCCTTCGTGTGTTAAGATGTATACACACACTCACACACACATGGAATACGCCTGGTATGTTGCATGTGCTACAGGGTCTGCAGTGACTGTAGTGTGTGGGACAGGGCGACACACACACACACAACTATTGGGGAGAAACTAACTTGTGTATTGCACATTCCTGAGTAATTTTACATCCACATGAAACTAGCTATAACCGTTACCTCGGTAACCAGATGGTGGTAACATACAGTACCCTTTCTTTTGATGTCCAGCCAAACATCCTCCATGTTGTAGGTTTTCTAGATTTCCTATCATTAAGAGGGCACTTGGGCTAGATTCTCTCTCTCTCTCTCTCTCTCCCTCTCCCTCTCTCTCTCTCCCTCTCCCTCTCTCTCTCTCCTTCTCTCTCTCTCTCTCTACTTCTCTCTCTCTCTCTCTCAAACGTGACAACCCATGCGCAAAATGCCCATCAGCTCTCGCCGTGGCAACCACATATTCAGCGTTTTT
This sequence comes from Hoplias malabaricus, assembly GCF_029633855.1. Lineage (NCBI taxonomy): Eukaryota > Metazoa > Chordata > Actinopteri > Characiformes > Erythrinidae > Hoplias > Hoplias malabaricus. The sequence goes on along the minus strand of NC_089805.1, from coordinate 598,850 downwards.
TTTAATATCCACTTGAATGCGTTCAGTTTTGCAATCTGACCAACGTGACTGTTAGAGCTAATAAACAGCTGAGAACAAAGACTTTATTTACAAATGTAGATCTGAATGATCCAATAAAACGTCAGTATAAATTTCCTTTTCAGAAAAAAGCCAGAGCGCAGAACCATCTAAAAACAGACGTTATGCATCATTTATAGTGCTATGAAAAGCATGTAGAATAGGGTCATTTCTCAGGAAATCCCGCGCTATCTTCGGCATGTAACAACCCTGAATCCAGAAGATTAACATTAGAAAATAGTTCCCCGCGAATACTGCAGAATTTAACCCGTCTCGCACCCAAAGCTGGGGAGGTGTTCTCTCAGGGCAGTCATTCAGAGAAGTGCTGTAATTACCGTCAGAGGCGTCTTGACTGATCCCCGCGAGTGAATCCGACAGTTGCTGGCAGATCCGTGGAGAAGTGGTGGGTTAAAACGGTTTTCTTTTCTTCCTCCACTCTTATTTCCGCTTCGTCGCCCCCATCCCGTCCACTGCTTCAGTGTAGTGTCAGATCTGGGGGGGTTCTGGAAGAGTTCGACAGTGGCTCTGCTTGTGTTCTTAAAGACTGTTCGCCTTTGTTCGCTCCTTTCCGTATGAACTCGCCTCACGGAGCCAGTCTACTCCCAATGTCCTCTTTAAAAAAACAAAAACCTCTATTTACTTTTATTACTTTGTGTCACAAATGACAAAACTCTATATAATTGTTCTATAACGTATTAGAACTGCAGCTAAGGGCGGTGCCGTTTCACAGGAACGCCCCCCTCTTTCCTATTGGCTAAAATCTCTTTCTGCTTTCAGATGCTTTGTTATTGTCTGCCTGAAGATAATTAAATTTTGTACACTTTTATATTTTATTCTGCTATAAACTGTGATATTGGAAATATAATGTTCTGTCTGCTTTCTCAGCACTTTTGAGATACTGTACTTCAAACATTTTTCATTCCAAATCACAAATTTCATATATGAAAAGAACTATTTCATAAATGAAAATGAAACTCAAAATGTATTCTTAATGCACAGTATTAAGCCCTTCTCTAAGCCCTTACTTTGTCCTTGGAATTATATCCCAGTAAACAAGGGACGTCCCTGGACGTTCAAAATAGGTCTAAAAGTAGTCTGTCCGTCAAGGACATATTTTAAACGTCAATGGACGTCCAAAATCCATCGTAATAAGTTAGTTAAGTGGTGACCAATCGATAACGTCAGTGGACGTCCAAAACGCGTTTTATACAAGTCATTTATTTCGGGACCAATTAATAACGTCAACGGTCGTCCAAAATACGTCTAATAGTCGTCTTTTCAATGTCTGTGTTAAAAGAACGTTGATTAGACTGCAGTCATTACGTTATTTCAACGTTGAATCAACGACTAAATGTTTACTGGGAAGGTTCTCTTCGGCAAACTTGAAAAAGAAAAGTCATATTTTGTTTTAAAATATTAATGTGGTAACTGATTGCCTGCATGCATCAGAAAATTAAAAAGACTTCCCCGCTAACAAAATCCCCCTAACGTTTAATGTTGATTGTGGGAACGTTGTACTTGAATGTTCCCTCAAAATGAATTTGTCCAGTTGTTTTTAACATTCTCAGAACATTTTTCTTAAGTTACAAAAATGTTCCAGGAATATTAGCTCAACCTTATTTACATCAATAATTTAATATTCTAGGAACGGTGTCTTGGAAAAGTCTTAGAATGCTGCAATATTATGTTCTTAGAACGTTGCTTTGAAATATTCCCTTAACAAAACTTGTCTCGTTTGCTTAATATTACGAGAAATTACGGTGATATTCCCAGAAAATGACATCAACCTCATTTGCACTGACAATTTAACATCTTAGGAAAATTGTCTTTGAATGTTCTTAAATTATATGCGATGTACAAACATTCTCTTAACATTCTATTTTGGTTTTGGAAACTTTGCTTTGGAAATATTCTCTGAAAATGAAAACGGTCAAATTTTCTCAATGTTTCAAGAACATCTTTCCCCAGAATATTACCACAATGTTATTCATTATAATCACACACAAGATAAAGTATCCTATGCCAATCCATTAGAGCACCACATAGGGCCCACCCCACCCTCATCCTACCTACAGCCACATAATTTCTATTGTTCCAATCCTATAGCTACACCCTGAGGTTGCTGTGGCCGTTTATGGTCCGATCAGCAACCAGCTTCCCTTAACATCTACGGTTACTCACTGAGCCCATCACATGAGAACCCACACCACCCACTGCATCACTAGCTCTTCACAGGGGTCATCAGGTAGGCACCTCCCCTCTTCAGTGTTTCACTGGATAAAGCCCACGACACCTCCGGAAGGCAACATTGAAGTCTGGCCTCCCAGACCCACCCCCCTCCAAACCAGCTTTACAGTCCTACCTTACCCTTAAGTATCAACAACCGTAAATCCACACTGGCCTCCCTGGTGACTAAGGCTGTACCTAGCCCCACTGGCACCGTTAATGCATGCTCAGTGCCACAAGTTCCATGTGATCTTTACCTGCTATTTCACCAACCACCACAATGGCATTTCTACAGGGCATTTCACGACTAGTCTGTGTTCTCTTTATCCACAACCACTGACTAGACATTTCAGCTGTTTGTGATTATTTACAGACAACTTAAAGTTCTTTGAAGGTTTGTAGTTCCAGTTCTTTGTTCTTTCTTCACTCATTGCAAGTTTATTTTTAACTTTTTGTCAAATACAAGGAACTGTCAGCACTGCAGTGTCAGAATTTGAGATTTTTTCAAATGATGGTCCTTTTAACATTCCATTAGTTTTTCTGAGTGTTCGGTTAATCCTCCTTAAGAGGGCTCAAACATTCCCATTGGTTAAAAAATAAAAAAATATTTCTCCAACTCATTCTGATTTGGTGGTAGTTTAATTCAATAATGATAACATTTCCATTTTTGCTTTTCACTTAAGTAGGTAAATGTTTAGTGACATAACATACAATTGGTTTGTGTGATTTAAATGGACAAAGTGGAATAAAAGTTGCTTCAAAAATTTCAAAAGCTATAGAAGCAGCGACACATATTCCCCTTTGGATTTAATGAACTCTTTCACACAAAAGTGACAAAAAAAACCCTGCAAAACCCGTCCCCTGCCGAGCCATCGGATTTCTGTGTGTAGTAACAGGTCACCTTATTTAGCTGACAGCTCCTCCAGTAGCACCTTGAATATCTTGTGCTGTTTGGCTTTGGAGCAGATACCAGCCATCCAGCCATAGCTGACATTCTTCTAACCTTCATATATGTCCCCAGTTGGACATCGGAAAGAGTGGAGATGACAGCTCTAAATGAAGCTTCAGCTGCTCCAGTGATGTGGTTGAAGATCTTAGTGAAGACTGGTGCAAGCTATTCCGTGCAGGTCCTCAGGCATGAGGGTGAGACTCCATCAGGGCCTTGTGCCTTCCTCACTTTTTGTCTCTGCAATAGAAGGTGTTAAGTTCATCAGCCAGCTGACAATCACCAAATGTCTGTGGGGTGATCTTTTGTAGCTGGTGATGTTCAGCTGACACTTCCAGATGACTGAAGGTTCACTGGTCGACACTCATCTCCACTCCTGTATGCCACCTCCTTGGACCTGTGCAGCTGCTTCAGTTTGGCATTAACCTCTGTAATCATGAAATCCTTTGAGAGACTGGTCGTCACTCATCTGAAGGACATCTCAAACACCCTGTTAGACCCCCTGCAATTTGCATACCGAGCAAACAGATTGATTGATGACAAAGTGAACAAAATCCTGAGGTTAACAAATGACATCACCATCATCTCCTTCATTCAGGACGGCAATGAGTCTGCTTAGAGAGGGGTGGTTGATCAAGTTTGTCTTCTGGAGCAGCTACAGCAATCTTGCAGGAAGACAAATTCTAGCAGGAGCGGGATTAAAACAGTCAGTCCCGTGGAGACCTCTACTACAAGGTTCCTAAACAGCAAATGTAGTTTTCTTGGTCATCAGTCATATGAATATGTAAATTATTTTCAACAGAAGCCAATTATGATGACCTCTTTCACCGATAAGATGCTTGTTATTACGCAACAAACAAGGAGATGTATGGAAGTAAGGGAAACGTTTGATTTTAAACAAGATAAACAAAGACACAAGACCAAACAACTAAGGTAACTGCAAACTGAAACAAACGACATTATCTTGAACAAACAAATTAATTTTAAGAAAATAAAACTTAGCAGAACTCAGGGAGCCTGTAGGGGCATCTTTGCTTTTCTTTTATATGAATTGTACCATTTCTCCTGGCATTTGGACCATACCTCATCTGATAAGCTCAGTCTATTAGACAACCATGGTTAATTTTACGACAGTGCACCAGGAACTCAGGTGATGTTTATGGCTTGTTTTACAACAGTGCCCAATAATGTGTTACAACAGTTCATCCTGTTTTCAGATCCTGTTTAGATCATGATCAATACATGTGTAAGGTTGAAAAATGGGGTATAAATATGTGTGCCTCTCACAGACCATTTAATCTGTCTGAGATTCAGTCTGAGACCAGGTCAGACTTGATTCTGGAACCAGAGCGCTCAGTAAACAGCATTATATCCAGACTGGTCTCCTCTCTTCATTTGAATCCATCAGAAGACAAGTTTACAAAAGTTGGTGTTTCCGCCTGGTGGCACTTCATGTCGCTTTTGGGGCGCTCACCAAGAAGACAACAGAAGCTGTGCTGCAGCTCATCCAAGAAACAGAATCAGCTCCCTAAATCCAGATGGGGTGGTAATTCTTCCTCTGACAACAACAAATCATGTGCAAATGGTGGCCCTACCAGGACCTTACAAATCCATTTAAGGGGAAAATGAGCTATTGAATTAGAAGAGTCTGTGTTTGGTCTTTGTTTGTTCTCGGCTTCTTAGTACAAGTCTAAGAAGTGAGGCATGGTGTTTTCCTGGACTTAGCACACAGTCGTTCCTAATTGGGTTTATAAGGATTCAGAGGGATTCAAATGTGCTCAAATCTGGTTTACAGTCTTTTGCCACGCGTAGGTATTTTTCCTAATTGTGTTTCATTAGGACAACAGACGTAGGAATTTTTTGCCTAAGGTCTGTTGCGACACTGCGATATTCTTAAGTGTGTTTCCTTAAAACAGAACACACGGTGGGGCAGAGTGTTCCTCGTGCCCATACAGGTGCTTAAACTTTCCCTAGTTGAAAGATACAAGAGTGCACTAGACGCAAGGGTAAAATGGTATTTTCTGTAGGTTGTGTTTGTTTGTTTAATTTGTGTTTTGTGTTTAAATGTCTTCACCAGATGTTAACATGGAAACAGCATTTGTAGACGGAGCTTCATTTGAGACTGGTCTGATAAAGATGTTAGACAAATTATGCTCCCAAAGGGAGGCTAAGCTATGTAGGTAATTTAATATTCCAGTACAGTATTCTGGAACTGTATTCTCTCCATCTATTAGACGTCATATTAGACGTCATTGTTCAGAAGATAAGGTTGAAGTCATGGAAGAATATTATGAGACACAGATAGATACGTTTAAATCTAGGAAAGCAGTGCAGGGCTCTAATGTGGGGTTGCTTACAGTACTTAGAAACAGTTTCTATTGTTTGCTGACAAAAAGTTGTGGAATTCATTAGGGCAAAAATGAGCCTTTAGTTCAGTACACACAGAGGTTTGCTGAGGTGATTTTGCTCCATGGGGGAACTTCAGAGTTTGTTTCAGTAGCAGAATTCAGTTAGTGGCCCAGTGGGCTGATGGCTCATCTCAGGAAATGAGGAAGGTTTTGCTACTGTTGAAGCCCAGCTGGCGCACTAGTACACGGACTGAGTGTTTAACAGCATACAAGAGAGATACCCATGTTAAACTACATGCCTCTATTTTGCAAACTGTTCCCCAGTTGACAAGTAGTCAGGTCCTCTAGAGTAAACTTAAAGATGTGTGTCACTTTTTTGGGAAAAAGGGACACTGGAGACATGATTGTAAAAAGAGGAAATGGCAAAAATATACATAAAAGTCCAGCCCAGAGAAACCACAGTCTCAATCAGACAGTTCTCTCACATCTGAGGTGGAAGAGTATCTGTTAAAACTCATACAAAGTCTACTCAGCTGGCTCCCCGACTCAGATTTCTGCTCTTTCAACAGAGTCAGAGCATTTAAACTAGAGATGTCAGCTGTGAGAGCGTATTTGGAGACAATTCTCCAAAAACATGATAATGGATTATATGTAAGAACCACTGTAAATAAATATTAATGTATTTTTTTTATTTACACAGGAGCACAAGCTACTTTACTACCCACTGCAGTGGCTAAAACATTCAGACTGCCTTTGGTTAATACTGCTCCTGTGATTACAGGAATAACAGGTGAAAGCTATGATACATATCAAACAGAGCCTGTGTGCTTAAGGTTTGGTCCTAAATTAATTTCTCTTTGCCTCATAGTGGCTCCAATTAAGTCACCTCCAATTTTGGGTGTTGAAGCCATTACTCAGTTGAAAATGCAATTCGATTTTGGAGCTGGGAATCCTAGGATATCTGTACTCCCAGTCCAAGTGTTTGACCCTGAAATTAAAGATCATCCTATCTGGTCAAAAACCAAGGATGAATGGGGACTTTTAGACATTGAACCAGTAAAACTCACAGGAAAACCACCTGTGACAATATCCACTGGCCAGGGAAGCGAGTGAGGTTGTTTGACCAATTATAAAAGAATTGGTTGATAAGGGTATGTTAATTTAGGCATGGAGTGAGTCATGCTCTCCAATTTGGCCTGTAAAAAAGGCTTCAGGGGCCTGATGTCTCACAGTACACTATCACATTGCAAACACGTGCCTAGATCGGATAACACCTATGGTTGCAGATCCTAGCAGCATTTTTGATGGAGCACCAAACACACACACACAGTCTTCTCTGTTATTGATACGACTAATGGATTATGGTCTGTCTCACTTCACCCAGACAGTCAACCATTGTCGGCCTTTTGGTTGACGATTATCTTGCACTATTGTTTACTCTGCCCTGTACATCCATTATCCTACCTCCAAATCAGGTTATTGTCTTCAGTCAGTGTCCCATTGTCTCATGTATGTCTATTAGTGAGCTGCCGGTATCGTAGGTCCTGCACTTGTCTTTTTTTTGTTCACGTTCATATATTTATATCCTTAGCTTAGTTGATTTAAGTCTGTTTTTTGTTAAACGTTACTGCATCTTGGAGAGGATATCCTTTGTATGTCCTGTACATATGTAGAACTGACAATAAAATTTGACTTGACTTGACTTTTCTTTTGATGGTGAAATGTTTCAGTGGTCGAGACTGCGACAGGGCCTACACATTAGTCCAACTATTTATCACTAAGTTCTAAGGAAGAACCAGAATGTCCTGTTAAAAATCTACACTAGTTCAATACATTGATGATGTCATGCTTGCTTCACCTGATAAGGAAGTGCACACCAATGAACTTGTGGCATTATACACACATCCCAGTGCACATGGTCACAAAGGTAGTCTGGCCAAAGCATAGTTAGGTACACCTTCAGTTCATTATTTAGGACAGTTAGTAACTGCTGGACCAAGGTTAGTTCTTCCTGACCGTGCTTCTGCAGTGTGTTCACACCCAGTACCAACCACCATCAAAGGGCTTAGGTCATTCTTGGACTTGTGCAATTATTGTCGTCCATGGATTGAAATTTATGCTCAAATTGCTCAGCCATTGTATGATATGTTGAAGGGAAGCCCCAAAGAAAGAGATTTCCAACATGGCTGAAATAGCAAATAAAGTGCTTAAGGATGCTCTAGCATTAGGTTTTGTTCAACCTGACCTGCCCTTCACATTGTATGTTCATGAATATGATGGTTTTATGACTGCATGCCTCATGCAAAATCATGGTGGTCAGTTACGGCCTGTAATGTACTGTTCAGCTAAGTTGGATATAAATGCAGCTGGGTTTGGTCCATGTTTGCGTGCTGTGCAAGCAACAAATTTAGCCGTTAATATGTGTACTCCAGGGGTCTTATAACTATCACTCACAGTGCGTTGTCCACATGCTGGTAAGTCTCTATTGTCTTCGGCTCGTGTAATTAAAGTTACTACTCAGAGATGGGGCAACTGGCTCTCTGCACTCACAGCTCCTAACATTTGTCTGCCAAGTGCACAGATCAATAATCACTCATCATTAATGATGGCTGCATTGTCTGATACTTGTAATGAGGGTGAAGATGATCATGACTGTGTTGTTTTATCACATAGTCCACCTATGGATATTTCTGAAATTCATTGGAAAATCCTGAAATGATTTTGTTTACTGATGGTTCAGCACAGTTTCTGAATGGCTGTAAACATGTTGGATGGGCTGTCTGCTCGCCACACGCAGTAATAGCTCAGGGTCATCTTCCTGATTATTTTTCTGCCCAAGCTGCTGAATTGGTGGCCTTTACTTATGCTTGTATGCTAGCTCCATGCTGCAACAATTCATAGGATTCCAGGTACACAATTAATGATTTTGGCCATATCTGATATCGTTGTGGTTTTCTAACGGCTGCTGGTACCTCTATTAAACATGCCTCTGTTGGCTTCCAACAGAACTTGCAGTTGTTAACGTAAAAGCTTACAATTACTCTGACACAGAAGAAGAACGAGGTAGTGCCATGACTGATGCAGCAGCAAAGGCTGCAGGAAATTACCGGCAGTGACAGTGGCTGCTAAAATGAATGACACTGGTCTGCAAACTGTGTGTTCATCACTAGTGCAGATGTACTCTGATGCTCCTGCTATTGAAGTGTGGTCTTGGATGGATAAATGTGTGTGTCTTGATTCCAGTGGTTTTTGGATAAAAGGAGGGAAGTATTTGGGTCCTGAGACACTTTTTACCATACTTGGCTCAGCAAATTCACAGTTTAGGACATGTGGGTGTCCACAGAATGGTTCACTCAGTATGGTGGAATCCCAAACTATGCTTCCATGCATCTGAGGTAGTGCGGTTAGTGGAGGATGTCTCCACACCTGAAATGCACACAATGACACCCCCAAAACCATTCACACATCTACAAGTTGATTACATCTCACTACCTCCCTGTCAGAGAAAGCAAGATGTGTTGATTGTGGTTGGTTAAGTTTCACGTTGGTTAGAAGCTTATCCAACCAAAAAGGGAACCACTTTGCACACATCCAAGGTACTGGTCCAAGACTATATTCCACGTTGGGGTTTGCCTGACATCATAGAGTCTGACCAGGGAACACACTTCACAGGGAAAGTGGTGCAGGAAGTGATGAAAATGGCGCAGGTTAAATGGAAGTTCCACTGTCCGTACAGACCTCATGCATCTGGTCAAATGGAATGGCAGAACCAAAAATTTGCCAAAACTATACCAAAGTGGGGTTTCTTGGGTGGACGCGCTACCTGCTGTATTGTGTAGTATCAGAGCCTCACCTACACACACAATGGGTTTGAGTCCATATGAAATCATTACAGGATGTGCCATGTCTCTACTAGTATTGATCTTAGACAGATGGGCGGCACGGTGGCGCAGCAGGTAGGTGTCGCAGTCACACAGCTCCAGGGGCCTGGAGGTTGTGGGTTTGATTCCCGCTCCGGGTGACTGTCTGTGAGGAGTTGGTGTGTTCTCCCCGTGTCCGTGTGGGTTTCCTCCGGGTGCTCCGGTTTCCTCCCACAGTCCAAAAACACACGTTGCAGGTGGATTGGTGACTTGAAAGTGTCTGTAGATGTGAGTGAATGTGTGTGTGTCTGTGTTGCCCTGTGAAGGACTGGCGTCCCCTCCAGGGTGTATTCCCGCCTTGCGCCCAATGATTCCAGGTAGGCTCTGGACCCCCCGCAACCCTAAATTGGATAAGCGGTTACAGATAATGGATGGATGGATGGATGGACAGATGTTCATCTTAATTCTGATGCCTTGTAAGAAGCTCACCAATTCTGCTCAAAAACATGTTAATGTGTAAACATGACAATTTGTGATGATTAAAATCACACAGCTGGTCCACTTGAGGCAAAATGGAAAGGCCCATTCCAAACGCTTTTAGAAACAGATGCAGCAGTATTATGTCAAGGGAGGAAAGCTTGGACACACGTGTCACGTTGCAAAGTAGTGTTACCACCTAAATAGGGACAGACGGGTGAACTGGCTGGGAGAGCTTTGGGAAGAACTGTAAGCATGTAGGCTACAGGGGCCACACACAAAGTGAAGACACCATCTTTTCTCCCTACGATTATCGTTCCACACTTCCAGCCAGGATCTTAGATACCCAGTGTTAGTTAAGATGTAGTGACACTCGTTTTATAGATCCAATGTTTTATTAACAGCTTTGTTCATAAAGACATTCCAGGTCAAATGTTCCCCCATTTGTCAAGAGAATTCTCATCTTGTCTCTGGTCTTTAGACTGTACATTCTGACTACTATGGCTGTATGTGTATCAAAAGATGTCATAAAGTGGGTTTTGAGGTCCATACACAAGGGATCCTTTTGGAAACAAGGATTACCTAAATCCTGAAGGGGGGGTAGAGAAAAAGACAGAAAGAAATATAGAGAGACAAGAAGAAGAACACATTTACATTACTGATATACTATTACATTCCACTTTCAAAATAGTGTTAAATTTGTACTTAAGTTAATCTAAATGAACATTTACTTGTTCTCTCAAAAAGAGACAGGCCATGTTTCCTTCACAACAGGCAAGAAGCTGCTTGCTGTCTACTTGTCTCCGGAGTGAGCTTCTATTTTCCATTTTTGAAATTCCACTGAATTCCATTATTTACAGCAACAAGGTTGTCAGGAAGAAAGTTAATATCTGTACTTGTGATCTACCCCAGTTTTTGTTCATGATTCTGAGTGGGATAGATTTTAAATGCATGAGTGATAGGTGAAATATAATTGGCAGTAATGATTCCAGGTAGGCTCTGGACCCACCGCGACCCTGAACTGGATAAGCGCTTACAGATAATGAATGAATGTTTTAAGAGCAGAAGAGTTATGTTATACAATGACTCATAAATGACTGAGAAAAGAGGGGATGTTTATGGCTGAAAAGTCACAAAAAGTTGTTTGTTTTTTTAATAAATACCACTGCTAATTTTTTTTCATGGATACAGACTGGTCACAGACATCCCAAGTCTCCTGGAATATTATATGCGGCTTCCTGATGCCCACAACTCAGATAAAATCTCCTGGAATCTTTCTGGAATAATATTAGTTTTATTCCAATGTTGGCCGTTATTTGTTTTTTGTTTGTTTTTTTTAGCAAATAAACACTTACTGCTCAGATAAATAGCTTTTTAAATCTCATAATCCCTGGTGGCTAAACTGTTTACATATATATTTTTTCTTTTGGGTGGGGGGTACTTTTACAAAACTAGCAGTCAGTAGTGTGTTTGTGCTCATGTGAAAACATGCTAAAAAACATTTTACTTACTCTACCAAAGGAAAGTGTGCAGTAATGCTTATTTATATCTTACTTAACATGACTTTAAAATGTGGAAATATATTACGGTTATATTAATTTCAAAAACAAAATTGTCTAACATAGCCAGACTAAATGTTTATTCATATTAGCTAGCATCTTACTCTATTTTCTATTCTTTATTAGATGGTGAAGCAGTTAATGTTTTGGTCTTGTTTCACCAGAAAATAACTGGCATAGCCTTTAAAGAGGAACCATTGTTAAGGTTGGCATTAGATAACGTAGTTAGTGCTACAAAGGCAGAACAAAACTACAGTAAAAACATTTATAAGATCAATTAGCCTAACAATCTAAACTTAAAGCTTTAAATTCCATTACTATGTGCTTGTCTGTCAGTAATTATTTTTAATTTAGTATTATTCGCTAGGAGAGATGGATAACATTTAAATTCTGAGGTAACTTTACAGGCTAGCTAACACTAGCCTAGCATGCTAACTGAAAGAGCAACTAAGGTTTAACCATAATTATAACTCACATTTAATAAGCAGGTATTCATTAAATACATTGAATTCATTTTATTCAAAGTCAGATGTTTTTCATACTTTCGTACTTATATGAACTGGAATATTAAAATATATTTCTGTAGTTGTATTAACTGCTGGTTTTAATTTGTGGTTTCAGTCAGGTCTACTAAGAATAGTTCGGTGTGTTAACATGTCATGATATTGACCTGGTTGCCTTAAAAGTATTAATTGTATTAACTCAAAGCTTTTAGTTAACATCAAATATATTAAAACTATTCTAAACAATTCGAACTTTGTAATGTATAGAAGTGTCAAGTAAAAAAATTGCCATTTACATTTATTTAAATGCAAAATAGCAGTCTGGATCATCCATCCATCCATCCATTATCTGTAACCGCTTATCCAATTTAGGGTCGCGGTGGGTCCAGAGCCTACCTGGAATCATCGGGCGCAAGGTGGGAATACACCCTGGAGGGGGCACCAGTCCTTCACAGGGCAACACAGACACACACACATTCACTCACACACTCACACCTACAGACACTTTCGAGTCGCCAATCCACCTTGCAACGTGTGTTTTTGGACTGTGGGAGGAAACCGGAGCACCCGGAGGAAACCCACGCGGACACGGGGAGAACACACCAACTCCTCACAGCAGTCTGGATCATTTAAACATAATTATTCTCGTGCAAGAAACACTGAATTATTAACATCATGTCCTCAGCTACATCCAAATGCAGATGTTAAATTAAAATACAGATGATGATGATACAGAAAATGCATGGGGGATATCTCTCATGTCCTGAACAATGTGCTCCTCCGAAATGAATGCTACATCAGTTTTGTTCCTGAGAAGATGGCTGGTAGATCTCCCTTCTGTTCCACCAGTGGACCAACAGTGATCCCTTTGATAATCTTGTCCCTGTCATCAGTTGGCTAGGCAAAGAAAAAGATGAGTATATATTTTCAGACTGGTTTTTGGAACTCATAGCCATACTGGTACCAACCAATTTTTGTTGAATAGCATTTTGGGACATCCTTTCAGTTTTTAATTATTTTAAAAATCATATTTCAACATATTATTTGAGTTTGAATTCACTTTTTTTAATTAAATCATCTAAATGAATTCAAATATATTATTTTTAAATCACAATGATTTTGAAGCTGAAATATTAAGGAAAATATATTATATTATGTAATGTTCCTCTAAACACTGTGTAGGCTTCTACACGAAATTCAATATCACATTTCATTCACGGTGACCATCAGATGGCGGCCGTGTACTGAGAGGGGTGTGGCGTTGGCTGGAAATCGCCATGGACCCTCCCCAAATCACCAAGCCCCGCTTTACTCTGATTCTGAGCCAGCTTTTATTGGAAGCCGTTGATTAACCTGCGCAACAGCGGTTGCAGTACTGGTCTGAGATCAGAACAAAAAGGCAAGCTTAAGTAAACACATATAGGCCTTACCCACCAGTCATTGCCCACCAGGAACACGATTGCTGAACAACGACAATATAAAGAGTCGAAAAGTGTCGCTTACTGTAAAGAACCATCTTCTGAAGAAGAATTCTCAGAGAATTTGTATAATTCATCTCTCGGTGAGCGAATGGTGCTGTTTTGCTAATGTAGATAGATATAAACAGAGTGCTACGCTGTGATGCTTGAGGTAAATGTAGTGGGGGCTGGTGCTAACCCGTTTTCAGCCGTAACCTCGCTTTACAAACAGGTCTGAAGCGTTTTATTCTACGTATCACTCAGCGTCTGGATTTATAATGTTATATAACACCGAAGCGTTCGGAAGTGAATAGCCTATTAACGTATTTTTTCCCGTAATCTGCCCAGAAAATATTAAATGTCCAGTGGGCCGTTTTACGCTCAAACCGTAGACTCGGTCTTTGTGTCTAATTCTTCTGAACGAATCGCTAGTGTGTGACACGATTGATTTTGTGTAGATAATATTCAGTGGGATATTTACGGAAAAAAATACAAGACTGGGAGTGGGTTGTCCGTGAATTCCCCGAGAAGTGGAAATAAACAATTATGTTCCTGTGTAAGAAACGTATTAAATATGTAAATATTAATGTTGCTGTGTTCTTGGTTCGTGTAGAGGAGAATACCGCGGTAAAGTTGGGTTTGTATTTTGTATTTCTTCAGATTTCTTCAAACGGTGTCTGTAAATGTGTTAATACTGTGGGCAATGGGTAAATTAACAGTTAAATAAATAAATCAAACATTGCATTATGAATGGCATTGCTGGTGATTAATGTTGCTGAGCCAAATAAACAGTTATTTAAAAATAATTAGTTTTCTCAGTACTACAAAATGTTTTATTAATAATAATCATAATCATAATCATATTTGATCAAGTGTCACCCTCATGACACACTGCACCTCTTTCATTGGTTCAAAAGTTCAGAGTCGCAGTGGGTCCAGATCCTACCCGGAATCACTGGCAAGAACACACCCTGGAGGGGCCGCCCGTCCTTCTCATGGCAACACACACTCACACCTCAGGTGTGTTTTTGGACGGTGGGAGGAAACCCACGTGAACACGGGGAGAAACTCCTCACAGACGGTCACTCAGAGTGGGACTTGAACCACTGTGATTCCGTGTAGGCTCTGGACCAACTGCGACTCTAAACATGAAGCGTTTACAGAGTATGAATGAACTAATATTAATACTAGTCTAATCTTTTAGCTCCCACAGTATCACATTCATAAAGAATCACCAGAATGCACTGTCCTGTCTCACATAAGTCTTTTCTCATCCTTCTCCTTCCATTCCACCCCCAGAACGTTAGATCAGTTAGATGTACCTAATTGCAGCATATTAAACAGCATGAAGAAATCATCACACTCTCCCTCAGACTCTGAGTTGTGTTTTCTTAATCTTGGTGATGTATGATGAATTGCAAAATTAGAAATTAACAAGAATTTAAAAAAATTTATTTTTATATTTTTAATATATAATATTCACTCATCCATTGTCTGTAACCCTTATCCAGTTCAGGGTTGTGGTGGGTCCAGAGCCTACCTGGAATCATTGGACGCAAGGCGGGAACACACCCTGGAGGGGGCGCCAGTCCTTCACAGGGCAACACACACACATTCACTCACACACTCAAACCTACGGACACTTTTGAGTCACCAATCCACCTTAATATATAACAGTATATTATTAATATATAACAGTGTATTATTAATATATAACTGTGTATTATTAATATATAACAGTGTATTATTAATATATAACAGTACTGCTGTGTAATATGTGATTTGGCATATGTAGAATATACGTAATATTTGTTTGTTTGTACCTTAATGGATTAATCTGTTTCCTTTTTGTTTTCTTTTAGTGTAAAGATGTTCTACACCTGTGGTCCCAATGAGGCTATGGTGGTTTCAGGTAATTACAGTTACAAATCAATAACTGTGTAAATATGAGAGAAAGAGAGAGAATGGATGAGGGTGGAGAGAGGGGATGGGTAACCGTATGGGTATGGCTGTGTTGATTGGGAATGGGGGTGGGTGGTCACACAGCTCCAGGGATCTGTGGTTGTGTGTTCAACGCCTGCTTTGGTTGAGTGTCTATGAGGAGTTCAGTGTGTTCTTCCAGTCAGTGTGTGTATATATATATATATATTATTATGATTACCTGCTCAACTCATTGTCAGAAGTTCAACAATTACTGTAGTCTATCTGTTAATCTGCAAATGTTTGCTTTTTCACCTTGTTGTTCAATCAGTCAGTCCAGAAATCAGTCAAAATGTATTCAAATAGCACTTTTTATAACAGATGTTGGCACAAAGCAGCTTCAATGGTCAGGACCAGCACAGAGCAGGTATGATTGGTGTGGTCAACCGTTCTCAGTGCTGTAGTGATGCTGATGTGTTGGTGGTGTGTGAGGGTAGAGATATACTCTTAACTACACACTCGTATATGCATCATGGCTGCCTTGCATTTTCTGTGTCCATTTGGTGCATAGGTTGTTCACGTCCTCAGACAATAAACAATACGCATACGCAAGATGGAGTACACACGCAAATGGTTGGGGCATTGCAGGTGATCAGCAGCATCACAATGGCAAACACTTTTGAAGAAGGCTTTGTCAGAGCCAAGTCTGGAATTAACTGCATGTTTCTCTGGTGTACCCAGCAGTGGATGCCTCCAGATAAAAGCATAGCACTTAGGCAAGTATGTGAACAGTTATGTTCATGAGGC
Organism: Hoplias malabaricus; assembly: GCF_029633855.1. Taxonomy (NCBI): domain Eukaryota; kingdom Metazoa; phylum Chordata; class Actinopteri; order Characiformes; family Erythrinidae; genus Hoplias; species Hoplias malabaricus. Next base: position 582,690 of record NC_089805.1, on the reverse strand, counting down.
AGACAGTTGTATAAGTGAAGGCATGGCCAAACAGCAAGTGTATCTCTGCGTTTAGTGTGTGTTGCATTGGTAGGAGCAGATAAGACACATCAGTGCTGTATTCATTTTTAAACATTATGTCCACTCTATTAGACGACTGAATTGTTGATACACAGGATGATGTTGGCTAAATATTTTTGGTTGGTGGTCTATAAGCAGTCCAGGAATGACACATAAAGCTTTAAAACTCCAGCAGCATTGCTTTCTCTAATGCACTCTTGCCAGCACAACACGCATTAACACACGCATACATAATATATGCAATGCTTATCCTACGTATTGGTCTATAACTTGTAAAGATTAAAAAAAGCATTAAGAAAGATTAACACCCATTTGTTTAAAATAACTTTGAAAAAATGCAGAATATTAAAAAGTAATTCAAACAATTAAACATTGCTTTTTGTATCACATTCTGCTTTATTTGTAGTGTTGTTTTCCTCTAGCTTGTTTTAATTCACTCTCTATTTTATTCAGATTTTTTCATTTAAATTATTTTTGTCTGTTTGGTTTTAACACTGTTTACTGCTGCTCCCACATGTTGTCACTCAACTAACTTGCATTGGTTTGTAACGCCACAACTGAGGCCACCAAACAATGCATGTTTCCTTGCCTCGACCTCTAAAACAATAACTTCTACTGCGCAGTCTCTAAAGTGTCTCTCTTTTGTCTTTCGGTCCTCCCTTGTCTCACGTGAAAATGAACAGAAAAGCCCATATTTTAATATTCACATTATTCACATTGACCATTTATAGGTGAACATGGGCATTATGGAGGCGGAGCAGGAGGCTGGTTCCCCTGTGCATGTTTTGAAGAAGGTTGTGATTTCTAAAGAGAAAACAGCGTACAGGTGTGCGTATGCATGGTTTTAAAAATCTTTTTTTGGGCGCATCCAATTTTCTAACAATTTTTCTGAGTTTTATAAATGAGGCCCCTGGTCCTTATTAACATGTTCGTTTCCACATTAAATAGATGCACTGTTAAACTTGTTGCACTTGCTGATTAATACTGTGTCCCAAATCACACCCACTTGCACTTTACCTTCTGCTCTTTACTGTCTACACTACTGAGTGTTCTTTTAATAATGATGCAGTATGTCCTGTGGTGTTAGTGTGTAGTTGGGGATAAAGCACAAGTAATGCAGTGGAAATCACAGCTGTTTAAATTTGAGCTTTTATTTATGTTCACTATAATAATGTGACAAAAACCAGAGGGAGAGGGAGAGAGAGAGAGTATTTTATTCTCTATAGTGTACAGCTCTGAACAATAATACACACAGAAAATGTTATATTCACTTAGGTTCACTGTTCACTGATGATGCAATTTACACTGAAGAGGTGTGGTGTGGATCTGGTAACAAAATTACTAGGGCTGTTCCGAATACCATTTTTAGGGCTTCAGAGCTTTGGTCACATTATTCTGTGAATATTTTGTGTGTTTGTTGTTGGGATGTGTGTCGTTCAGAGAATTTGCGTCCGACTACTTTAAAATCCCAAGTCTGTGCTGCAGCTCCCGATAACTCGCTTCCTGATGTTAGGATGTCTGATGTTACTTCAACCATATTTCACATTCCAGTTTGTGAACTAAATTTGGAACCGTTTGGCATGTTTCCACCAACATAAACTGTTTCTTGAACAAGAAAAAATTTTACCCAACTGGAACCCAAGGACAGTAAGTTCTTCAGCACGAACCGTGGCTGAATAATAGGAAGTAAACACTCGGTGTGTGTTTCTGGGGCTGTGATTGGCGTGACACCATGTGAGGTGGTCAGAACCTCAGCTTGGCGTTGGTTAGTTCACAAGCTCAGCAGTTCTTTGTCTTCTTTGCTCTTTGATGGTAGATCATCTAATATTTGACTGATGCCGGTGTTGTATATTCTATATTATGAACAAAACTTGGTGCTCCTTTCATTTCTGCATTTATTAGTCCTGCCTTCAATATTTTCTGTACTACACAATCACATAATAAAAAACACATGTAAACAAATACAGGGATATGATGCACCTGTTAGGAACGCGCGGACTGACGGAGGTGGACACACTTGCTAAAACACAATGACTAACTTTATTTACAGCACAGAGACAGATTAAGATAACTAGACAGAATACTTAAACAAAGAAAGACCTAGACTGAGAGACAGATACTTAAAAGACAGACTGAGAGAGCTAAACAGACTAAAGCTGGACAGAGAGCTATACAGAGAACTAAACAGAGACCTAGACATGGAGAGCTAAATAAATACCTGAACAAGGAGAACTAAACAAGCAAACCTAGACAGAAAGCTAAAACAGACAAACCTAATGAGAACTCAAAGCACATGGAAGAAACAGACAGACCAGACAGATCCACAGGGAGGTGAACCAAATCAAGGAACAGACAAGACAGACAAGCAAACATGGACTGAATCCAAGAACCAACAAGACAGACATGCAAACATGGAATGTCCAACAAACACACACAGAGACAAGGGAACTTAAATGCACACCACAGACAAGAAAGACCTGGGACAGCTAATGAGAGGGCGGGGTAACAAATGAGACACTGATGAGGAGAAGGAACAACGGCAGGACTAGGGCGGAGACATGAACAACAGCATACAGAGCCATGGGCTAAGTGAGCACATGGCAGGGACAACAGAAAAGACAGAACAAGGGCGTGACAGAACCAAAGCTTCTCCAGACCTTCCAATGACAAGGGGAAGTGATTTGGGCTTTCTGTGAAATGCAAGAAACAACTCTGTGACAATCAATGGCTATATGGCCTAATGGCAGCCCAGCAAAAATAGGCTCATAGAACATTACCACATCAAACATTTAAAGAAATAGACAGGGTAGCAAGATAAATAAAAATATATATATATATAAATAAATAAAAACTTTTCCTAATACAAAGTTATATTGCACCTAACCCTTGTAACTGCATTGCTCTGTTAACCTAGTAACAGTAGGAAAGCTGGAATCAGGGCTGGCAGCTTTTCAGGTGAGCTTGGAGTGAGTCTTGTTTATGGGTTGCAAACATTGTACATAAATTGATAGGAACACTCCTGTAATCATTAATGGAGCTTAATCAGAACAAATTTCTGCGTAAATTTGTCAAAACATATTTTTGTAAATATCCGGATACATTAAAGTGCACGTCTCTGTTCATAGGTGTGAGTAAAATTTACACCTGGTCTTGAAAAACCTGTAAAATCTGTATAAGATCCAAAAATGCTGAGTGTAATTTGACTTGGCTGCATTTTAATTTAAAGTAATAAAAAAATAATTAATCTGTATTAAGAACATAGTTAAATAACAAATAATATATTAAGAATATATTTTAATATATATAATATATAATATATAATATTTTGGCTGTTACACTTGGCTGCCTCCTTCATTTATAAATCAATGTACAGGGTGAATCAAAAGTCACAGTAAAGCCTATTTATTTCTTTAATATACTGCATGACCACCTTCCCATTGGAAAACCTTGCCCTTGATGCAGTATGGTGGCTTTCAAAATGGCGGCCATATTCTGAACATAGCATAAAAGATAGGCCTCCTCATCCATTACTTGCTGTGGTATTCAGATAAAAGGGTTTCCTGCGACTTTTGACTCTGGACCTGTATTGACACATTAGACAGCTGTTTAAGTAGACAGCATTCTAACGGTAGTGTGTGAGCTAGGGGCTGGGTATGGCCGTAAAGTGGAGGGGTTGGGATGAAGGTCCTCAAGAGCACAGAATCTGTCAAGTTAGAGCTGGGACTTCCAGCTCAGACACAACCAGGAAGAGTTATATAAAAAGGCCTGGCAGGCATGCATCTCCATCTGCCGTCTTGGCTGAAAATTGCTTTTTGCATTTTCTACATCTGTGACTTCAGATGTCATGCCGCATAAACTTTTTACATTTAAGTCCAGTAACATCATCATATACAACTGGTTTTTACTTAAAACCACACACAGGACATAAAATCAAAAAAGAAATGGTTGATAATTAAATTGTTAAATATTTCAACAATTCAATTTGAAAACCACAGCTGTCCTTCACATTGTGTGAATATTTAATGATGAATGAGCCAATAGAAATGCTCCAAAATTACTTGGAAAAAAGTCTTTATACAGGGTGGGCCATTTATATGGATACACCTTAATAAAATGGGAATGGTTGGTGATATTAACTTCCTGTTTGTGGCACATTAGTATATGGGAGGGGGGGAACTTTTCAAGATGGGTGGTGATGCTGGTTCAATACCCAATGATGTCACTGATCTGTTGACAATTAACCTATTTTTTTTCTTAGCATTACAGTCTTTTGTTGCCCTTTCTCAACATTTTGAAACATGTTGCCTCAAATACAACTAAAAAGAAAAAAATGTAATTTGCAACTTGTCTTTGCATGTTATAATAAAAAATATAGAAAAAATAAAACATATGGGGTTTAGTCAAGTCAAATTAATTTATGTAGCGCTTTTTATTACCTGATGGTGTCACAAATTTCATGCATTTTTTTATTTACATTTTTTATATCCTAGTTTTTTCCAAATTGTATATTCTCTCCCCTCAGGTTTCTGTCGTTCCCCTCCTCTGATGATATCTGGTGGTAGAGTGTTTGTGTTTCCCTGCGTCCAACAGATCCAAAGGTATTGCCCATTATTTTTTTATGTGTTTTTGTGTGTTTAAAAAAGAGCATGTTTACTCATCTTTATTCCTCCTCAGGATCTCTCTCAATACTTTGACATTAAATGTGAAGAGTGACAAAGTCTACACACGTCATGGAGTGCCCATCTCTGTTACAGGCATTGCTCAGGTACCTTTTTTTTCTCTTTACATGTAGAGCAAAGGGATTGGCAACATAAAAGTGTCCATAGGTGTGAGTGTGTGAGTGAATGTGTGAGTGTGTGTTGCCCTGTGAAGGCGCCCCCTCCAGGGTGTATTCCCACCTTGCGACCAATGATTCCAGGTAGGCTCTGGACCCACCGCGACCCTGAACTGGATAAGCTCTTACAGATAATGAATGAATGTCTGATAATTGACTTCAGGCATGGAAAAGGCTCATGCAGCAGCATCAGGATGTTCTCCAATAAAACATGTTAGCTAATATAAAAGCTAACATGTTTTATTGGAGAAGTGCCCTTGCATCTCACAAAATATGTGTTTGTTATTTATTAGTAAATATTTGTACATTCCCTATGCCTGTTTATGAACGGCAGAACATTTTAATATTTGTTTAAAGTCTGCAATGACTTATCTTAGCAAAATGTGGATGAAAGTGTGGTATAGGTTTAGCATGCAGATGACTAGCTTTGCGTATACTAATACAGTCATAGGAAATATCTGGAACCATGCATAATCTTTTAAATGCTTTGTAATAGATTATCAAGTTCATAAATCATCCCTTTGTTGCTGTCTGCTAATACACAAATAACTGCAGCCTTGTATTCTGTGAAACCTTGAGTGACTTGGGAAAAACTTATTTTTTGTGAGTGACTCTGAGATGCGCCTGCTTGTGCTGCATCAAATATTTTGTGAGCAATGTTGAGCACTTTTTCTAAGAGTTTCTTTTTCTAAGTAAAATAAAAACAGCAGCCATAATGTCAGCAGTACTGCCCATTGTACTGCCCGTGTATAAAGTTTTAGATCATTCTGCTGTGTTGCAACTAGTATAATATACATACATCACAAGATTTCAAACATTCCCTGTATTTGTTGCCCCTAAGATGAAGATTCAGGGGCAAAATAAGCAGATGTTGGCTGCAGCGTGTCAGATGTTCATGGGGAAATCTGAAGCAGAGATTGCACAGATCGCCTTGGAAACGTTGGAGGGCCACCAGCGAGCTATTATTGCCCATTTGACTGTGGAGGTGAGGAAAACACGTTTACAAAATAAGAACTTGATGTTATTTTTAATAATTAATTTTTTAAATAAATCTGCTCTGGTATGTATCTGTTTTGAAGGAAATCTACAAAGATCGTAAGAAGTTTTCTGAGCAGGTGTTTAAGGTGGCCTCATCTGACCTAGTCAACATGGGCATCAGTGTAGTCAGCTACACACTCAAAGATGTTCATGATGATCAGGTGTGTACATATATCTTTATGCTACATGTGTTCACGTCCTTATGCTGATCAGGTTGTAGATTTGTTCATTTTACTGCTGATATCTACATTCTCTAATGAGGAGAAAACTTAAACATGGCATTTTACATGACTTCAACACAATGTGCAATCATTTGTCACTGTACAACGAAATGTGTCTTCTGTATTTAACCCGTCTGTGTCAGTGAACACACACACACACACATAAGCGCGCTAAGGGCTGTTGAACACACACCCAAAGGGGCGAGTAGCCATCCCCGGTGCCTGGGGAGTGTTTGGGGTTCATGCCTTGCTCAAGGGCACTTCAGACATGGATGTTCCTGCTGGTCCTGGGAGCTTCCGGTACCAAGCCCGGTCCTCTAACCATTAGACCAAGGCTATTACAGGTATCTCTGTACACGCTATGTTCTAGAAATAAACCGTAACTATGCGTTTAACTGTGTTTCATGTAGAACACGAGTATTTATTTTCAGTAAAAACAGACAAAACATCATTTTATCTGGGCTTTCAAAGTCTGTAAGGCTCTGCGTGTAGCCCACTGTATGTGTGATATTCATCTAATGCTGACTCATCTTCTCTATTAGGATTACTTGCACTCTCTTGGAAAAGCCCGTACAGCTCAGGTGCAGAAGGATGCCCGTATTGGGGAAGCCTTAAACAAACGAGATGCTGTCATTAGGGTGAGAAAAAACTCACTCACTCACTGTGCCTCTCTGTCTATTTCTTTTCTCTTTTTTTCTTTAAAAGAGATAGATGTTTCTTTTCTGGTTAAGACTTTCATTCAGCTTATGCTTGCAGCTCCAGGAGCTGTTTGTAACTACAAGTCTACATTGTCATGCAAACCATATGTGCCAGTTAAAATGTATAGAAAATAAATAATCTACATTTGAATACTATTAAATCTGTAAATATATGACATTATATTATAGTTATCAATGTTTCCTCTAGGACACTTTTCAGGAGAGGCAGAAGGTTCACATTTACCCACCTCCACCAGATACATTAACATATAAAGGATGCTGTAGGGTGCAGTTGTAAAACACTACATTAAAGAAAATGACATTCAGTTCAGAAACACTGCCTTCAAGGGTCTCTCACACTCAAAGCCTCTCTCTTTGGAGAGATGGCTCTCTTTAGTGATATGTCACTTTTCCAATGTGAGCTTTTCCCTCAAGTGCAGCATTTCTGAAATATATTTTATATTTCGTAAATGTAGTTGTGATCTGACTAGCCACTGTATTTTAACATCATCATGGCTCCACGTGCATATCAATCACCCCCATAGTTCCCTGTGGACTACACAGGGTATTTGTCCGTCTTAAGTGTGATTTCAATACAGAAAATTAAAGTGTTTCATTTGAAAGAATTGTCAGACTGCATATGGAGTAGTGAGCAATGGTCTATCATTACGCAGGAAGCTGACAGTCTTTGTGCTTCATGATAAACACAACACAGACTTGTTTTATGTCCATTAGTTCACATTTATTCCAATATTACATACAAAATACAATACATGGCTGCAGTTCTAGTGGCCTTAGAGAGCCAAAAAGCAGTTAAACAAATGCTATCAACACGACGCGCTCTTTTTTACATGTTGACGTAACAGGGCATTCCTAATGAAGCAATACAACTAACTGAAGCTGCCTTAGCCTGTATCAAAGGATTATTGAGTAGAAATCACAGGAGCACTGCTTAGGGACTCTGAAGTGGAATACAACTTTTCGGTTTCTGTCATTTAAACTGAAATGGAATCCTCTCCAGTGCTTTGTAATATCGATTTCAGCAGCAGAATTTTTGGAGCCTGCAATGGCAAAATATATGAAGCACAAACTCTGGTTATATACATGGTTACATGTGTTTCTACCTTAGGCCTCACAAAGAATTAAAAGTAAGATTTTATGCATGCTATTATTTTAGACAGTGACCCAAATAATTGTTTTTTTCAGTCAGTGAAAGGAACAACAGAAACAGCAAGTGTTTTAAAGCACAGTCTTGATACATAGACAAAAAATTAAATAGGAAACTTTTTTAGGAGCTTAAAAGAAATGTTTAATTCCTGTATATTACTGTCACGGATAGCGGGGCGGACTGACTGAGGCGGACACACTTGCTAAAACACAGAATACTTTATTTAAACAAAAGATAATAAAACAAAGACAGGCAGACTTGGACAGAAAGACTTAAACAAAGACCCAGACTAAAGAGACAGATACAGAATAAACCTAAACAGATGGAACTAGACAGACAGAGATAAACTTTGACAAAGGGGCTTAAACAGAGACCTGAACAGAGAGAGCTAATAGACTACAGACAGAAACCATGAGTACACAAAGCACAGGAAAGGAAACACTAACAGACCAGAGAAACAAGCTCGAGAGGCACAAGAAAGAGAACAGACAGAGAACGAACCCAAGCGAGGGACAAACAGACTGGACTGAATAACAAGACTACAGAAGCAAAACAACGTGACAAGGAATAAGAACAGGAATGACACAAAACCACATGACTGGGGGAAGAGAGAAAGAAACAACACGACTTGACTTGACTGAGAAGGTAACAACACAAATGACAGGAAGAGAGAAAGAAACAACACGATAACAGGAAGTAACACACGGGAACTTAAATACTACATGCAAACGAGACACACCTGAGACAGATAACGAGGACAGCGGACAAGGAGGTGGAACAAAGGCGGGACATGGGCGGAGACAAGAACAACAACAGACAAAGCCATGTGCAGATAGAGCACATGGCGGGGAAAACAGACCTGACAGGACGAGGGCGTGACAATTACATTATTATTTTTCAGAATGCCAGCAATATCATCACTGTCTACACTTAAACATGTGAAACTTAATGCTAGAAGTGCATTCAGTGGAATTCAATGTAAAAATTATGGAACTTTGGACTTTCATTTAGTTGGAATTTTAGTTTGGATAATGTTGCACATAATTTGTATGAATTCTCACACTCTCAAAGCATACCTGCTTTTTATTCCCATTTGATATTAATGCATACCTATTCTCAAAACACTAACTTTTACTTGTCATTATCCTGTCTTTCTCAGGAGGCTCATGCATTGCAGGAGAAGGTGTCGGCTCAGTACATGAATGAGATTCAGATGGCCAAGTCTCAGAGAGATTTTGAGCTGAAGAAAGCAGCTTATGACATTGAGGTTAACACAAAAAAAGCAGAGTCTGAAATGGCTTACCAACTTCAGGTAAAGCACTGCATCATGCAAAATAATAAAACATTACATTGCACATATATAAGCATGTATACAGTCAGGTCCAGAAATATTTGGACATAGACACTTATTATCTTGGTAATAATAAACTTTTCATCCAAGTCAAGAACATTCCAAAGGAGGTGAGGTTATCGTTGTTAAAGCCACAAACAGTGATGCATTAATGAATGTTTACCTTGAGTTGTAAACCACTGGTAACAACACTCAAAATTCCAGATAAGACTTTGATTGAACACATCAAGAAAGCCAGTTCTGTAATAAGATTCTATGAGCAAATGAAATCTTGATTAACTTGTAATAGAATGATAGCCCTTAATCATATCATCAATTCTGTTCTCCCAGAGGGTCTTCAGATTGGACCATGTATGCTATTATTATAAGTTTACATACACTTAAGTTGAAGCCATTTAAACTCATAAATCATATTCATGAGCTATATATATGTGTGGGGAAAATAATTATTTGATCCCCTGCTGATTTTTTTTTACCCTCTTACAAAACATGAACAGCATATCATTTTTATGGTATGTTTATTTTAACAGAGAAAGGCAGAATATCACCAAAAAAAAATTTATTTATATATTTAAAAGGATTTGATCCTCAAGCAAAATGTGATTTATCCTCGGAGAAACCCTTGTTGGCAAGAACAGAGGTCATCATTTACCGGGGTAGATACATGTAAACAGAAACACACATCTACATACTCAAGAACCGACAAGGGAGCACTGAAACAAAGGGACTATATAAGGACAGGACAAACAAGTAACACCTGGAAACAATAATTGGACAGAGGCAGGACTGAGGTGGGACACTAGGGCGGAGACAAGAACAACAACAAACGGAGCCATGTGCTACATGAGAAAAACAGACGTGACAGGGCCAGGGCGTGAACATTGTACGGTGACATTGTACACTTTAGTTTCCATGAAGAAGAGTTGCAAAAAATCTGCATGTCCACAGATAAAGCAAAAATTTTAGATTAAAAAAAAAAAGAGTAAAATTATTAGGTTGGCCATCAAAATTCAACAGTTGGGTTCCTGAAAATTATGTAGTGGACATACAAAGGCCTTAAAAGGTGTGTTACTTTGCGAACTTGTTTATATACATCAAAGCACAAATATGAATTTAAACCATTGGGTGACAATGGTTTTTGTGTGACATCGCCAAGCAATTCGTCTACATCTGTGTACCCTGATAATCAAATTTCTAATTATATAATAAAACTAGCTAAACCGATCAATTTAAAAGGTGACTGGGAAGTAGGAGTGATAGAGTTTCAATACAATGGACAACCTTTTCTGAGCCAAATTCTAGACGCCAAATTTAGCATAATTGATATAAAACTGGACAAAACAACACCAATAACGCTACCTACTGGGCATTATAACAATATACAAGCATTGGTTGGTGAGATTAATATTCATCTAGCAGACCATTCAATAGGTCTTGTTTATGACCAGACCTCTAAATCACAGGGTATTTATTAAGATGCTGTCTGATATCAGTTTGATATTTAATGGTAGACTAGCCGTCATCTTAGGTGTTAAACCGGGTGTGATACTAGATTGTGTTGTTAAACGAATGATTCGGATGTCGTACAGAAACAGTATGCGCCACACCCTATTAACATCTATAGAGGTTTATATTGAATGTTTATTTACACAAAAATTGATTACCAATTAGTTGGAGACAGCTTTGTTAAGATGTGTATATATGTCAGGATACATATATCGACAACAAAGACACAGATAAACGATATTGCTATAGAAGTGAAAACTGATGAGAACCAGTACGTACATTTTTCGTACGGGAAGGTGGTTGTAAAGCTGCACTTTAGACCACTCAGGTTTTGAAATGGAATCTTTCCACAGACTGGCCATAGATCCTGAATGCTACGTTTTTAGGTCAGAGGTCACATGCCTGGCTATACAGGTAGCCCAAAAATGTACGGTGCAGGATCTCATGAAGGTGTTTATTATAGCCAAACCCCATCTAAAAACAGCTGCTAAAAACATGGTAAGCAAGAATTCTTCCAGATAGCCCTTGGTGACTCGGGCTCCTCCTCCTAATTTCACCACTCTTACTTTAGGGACAGGGATGAGCGACTACAGACAATGAATGATGAATGATTTAAGTACATCATACTAATCAACCACAGTGGTCCTGTGGGTGTCCTGAACATTGAAGAACAGGATGAAAGGGGGCAAACAAAACATGCAGAGCAGACTGATGACAGTCTGTACTTGTAGAATTTAAAAATGATTCTGTAGAATTAAAAAACACAAATTATTTGTTTACCTTGGTTAAGTGAATTTGCAGGACAATTTGAAGAACTTTGAACTGTATTTAATAAAGGTTTATTGACAATTCAAACACTTGATAACTTCTGGTCATTCTCTGACCTACTGCTTCAGAACCATTAAAGCATAACACATTTAAACTAGGACAAGGAAAACAGTACCATCATCGTTTATGTCAGCATGTGGATGTTTTTAACAGGTGGCTAAGACAAAGCAGCGTATTGAAGAAGAGAAAATGCAGGTGCAGGTGGTGGAGCGTAGCCAGCAGATCACACTTCAGGAGCAAGAGATAACACGCAGGGAGAAGGAGCTGGAAGCCAAGATAAAAAAACCAGCCGAGGCCGAGAGGTATCGCCTTGAAAAACTGGCGGAAGCAGAACGGTAAATCTAAGAAGTTTTGGTCTCTGTTTTAATTGAAAAAATGGTGCTATCACACTTTAGATGGCAGAAGAAATATATGTTTATTTCCATAATTTAATTAACACTCTAGAGGGACTTTAGCAAATGTTTGTTTGATTAGATCACATTTGAAGGATACAACAAAAATAAACACTGTTTATGGCGATTTTTAACTTATTTATGTCTCATGAGCTTTTTTGTCTCACTCTCTTCTTTTTCTTTCTTTTTTATGACACACAGTCTTCAGCTCATCATGGAGGCAGAGGCTGAGGCAGAGTCCATTAGAGTGCGTAAATGGTAGCCTTTTAAAGCTACACTTGGCTTTCTAGCATCACTTAGAATACAACTTCTCAAGCCTTGTTAAGCATAACATGACCACCCATGTCTTTACAGTTTGTTACTGAAGAAAATATTGTAATTCCAATTAGAATCCAGTCAAAAAAACAAATAAATAAATAAATGCAGCTTACGACAATATTTATACTTCATTTGGGATACACTGCACAAAAATAAGCTAATTTTAAGTTACTCAATTCAGGTGAGAGGAGAGGCAGAGGCTTTTGCTGTGGAGGCTAAAGGACGGGCTGAAGCAGAGCAGATGGCAAAGAAGGCTGAAGCCTTCCAGCAGTACAAGGAGGGAGCCATGGTAGACATGCTGCTGGAGAAATTGCCGCTGGTGAGACTGTGTCTGTACACCTGTGAATATTGTCACTCTCATAACAGTTTCTCATGTCCCTGGGAGGCAAAGAATTTATATTAATTTGTACTTTTTCTGAGGCAAAGGCCAGAGACCATTCTTTATTATTTAATTAAAAGGGGAAAGAAATGTCAATTGAAGATATTTTTGTTTCTGGAGATATTCCTGAGATAAGATTATCCAATGGTTTCAGGAAGGGGAAAGTAATTAATAATTATACCAACAAAAAACCAGGACCTTTTTCTCTGTGAGCAGTGGGTCTGATTTGATCAGCTGTGGAAAACAATCCATTACTGAGAAAAAGAGTGAAAGAATAACAGTTTTAAAAGAATCATTAAAATGCAGAATATTAAAATGAGAAACTAGTGACATAAGAATATCATCAAAAAGTTCATTTATTTCAGTAATTCAATTCAAAAAGTTAAACTCATATAGATTCGTTACAAACAGAGTGATCTATATCAAGTGTTTATTTCTTTTAATGTTGAGGATTATGACTTACATCAAGTACAGTTTTATGAAGCCTGGACCCTTGATATAAGCTACCGGGAGACCAGGAAACTGGGACTGAGAACCACTGATCTCCTGCACATTTTAAAGATTTCTCTGCTCCCGCGACACCTGGTGCAAAAAAAAGTTCATGGTGTACATCAGAGTATTTCATATTCTCTAACTCTCTCTCTCATTCTCTCTCTCTCTCTCTCTCTCGACCTCTCTCTTATCTTTCTTGACCTCTCTCTATCTTTCTTGACCTCTTTCGACCTCTGTAGGTGGCAGAGGAGATCAGCAAGCCATTGTCAGCTGTCAATAAGGTTACCATGGTTTCCAGTGGTGCCTCAGAAGTGGGTGCGGCCAAGCTAACCGGGGAGGTGCTGGACATCATGACCAGACTTCCACTGACCATTGAAAAATTGACTGGAGTCAACATCTCTCAGGTGCAGCATGTACACATTAAAATGGAACAGTGATAAAATGATCTCTTTAGTGTCGTGGTGATTAATGAGGAAATTATAATTGTATGGAAAGGGGAGAAAGCATATTAACCCTTTATTCGATTCAATAAGGGCAAGTTTATATATAGAAGCTTGTTGATACATACTGGCAATTCAGAGTGCTTTATAGAAACAATAAAGAAACTATAAAAGCAGTTAATTATATAAATAAAAGATATTTAAATCAACAAATATTGTCAATAAATTAGAATAGAAATAATTTCAAATACAGTTACAACATAAACAATTAAAAGTACTTTAAACCAGCGGTTCCCAACCTTTTTTGCGCCACGGACCGGTTTAATCTACGACAATATTTTCACGGACCGGTCTTCATATGCTCAGGCCTACATTCGCTCGATAATCATTAATGACGTAATCTAATCATAAATCATCCATAGTGGTCTTATGTCAAATGCAAACATCAACAGACAATAAACAACCTTTGTTCATAAATTAATAATCAACAACATCTCTGTAAACGAAAATCCTTTCTAATAAGAAATAATTATAATAAAAAACTAAACTCGATTCAAGTGACAGTGCTGGTCATTTCTCTATAAAAGGGTGAACAAGTCAATCAAATAATAATAATTTCAATTAGTGAGAGCCCTGAGCTTGTTTCTCTGCCACGAGCCGGTCCCATCTCGGGGTACTGGGAGACAGTGACACCCGAAGTGTGTTCCGTAGTTTCGTTTTGGTTGTGAATCACCTACAGGAATAAACCCGTATTTTAAGTAGGAATCCTGATATTGTCTTTTAAATGCAGATTTCGTTTTATTGGAAGTCATAGGCTCTTCTTCTGTCTCCTCATTGGGCCTTTTCCCTTTTCCAAAAAGCTCGCCAAAGATGCTTGTTTTTCACTCATTTTCACTAGATTTTGGGGTAACGGCTGGTTACGCGTGTATGCGTCTGCGCGGAATGACTTTTCAGAGTGCAGAGTCACTTTTCAAAATAAAACATCAACATTTAGACTGATAATCAATTTAAAAAAAAAAGGAAAATTCAAACGTTCTGTGTGGCCCTGTACCTAATGGTCCACGGTTGGGGACCGCTGCTTTAAACTGAGCTGAAAACCTGCTCAAATAGGAATGATTTCACCCTGAATTTACAAGTGTCTAAATTCAGGACTCTTGTCATATCCTCTTTTCAACTTATTCCCTTTAAGAGCACTAAAGCAGCTGAGGGTGACCCTTATTCACAAATGAGCCAAGACAGTACATTAACTGAAGAGATGATTTCTCTGTGCTTTTGAATGTTGTGTCCGTCGATGCCTCTGAAGATGCCCTTTATCTCCAATGAGCAGAGAGAGAGAATGTCTATTAAACCAGACATGAACAGTACTTTTTTTAATACTAATTTACAGTAACTGGGGCTTTATAAACACATTAGACAGGCAGGAGGAATAGTAAATGGTGAGGAAAAGTCTTCTGAATTTTATAAAAAGTGTTGTTTACAATCTCAAATGTTGCCTTTAACCGAGATATTTTTTATTTTTTATTTTATGGAGAGGACACATTAATTTAGAATTCTTTTGAATCTGAACTGCAGTGCCATTTCTCCATGGGGCATTGTTTTGTCATGAAATATTGTTTAATTATTTATGAATTAAAGCTAACAGAGCCAGCGTGACATTATTGTCATTGGAAGGAATTGTGTAATGCACATTGTGTCTGTGGCATAATCTGCTCTTAACATCTGAGACGTATCTTCTGGTTTGTGAATATTTAAGTCAAAATCACCAGCATTAACAAAATGGTCAAGATCAGTGGAAATGAAAGACAACATCTGTGTAAATCTATCAGTAAATTTACATTTTATTTAAGCGATCTGTTAACAGTTGCTAGAAATATGTGTTGTGTCCCTTTAAGAACTGCACAATAGATACTCACGATGTGAAGTCATCAAATGATAACTACTTGCATTGGAAAAAATCATGGAATACAGCAGCTAGACTTCCACCTTTTCTGCTGGCATGTGATATATTTAAAACATTAGTAGATCTGTTTTAATACAGTTGCAGCACTACATTTGTTTTTCCATGTTTCAATTAGGAGAATAACATCAAGCCCCTGTGGTTATGTAGCAGTATTTGAAGTAAAGCATGATTCTTTGGAACATTCACACGTGTGCTCACTCTGACATGGTCGCCCCCTAGTACCAGTCTGGATAAAGTCCAGTACAGATTTGATTGACATTACCTGGAGGAGCTGTATGTGTGACAGTAAAGAAAAGGTCAGTGTTACCATGCATGTGTGAAAGGGGCTTTAGTAACTTGTGCACCTTGCTGTAGAATCTCTCTCATATTTTACATTCTGCATTTTGACTACATTTACATGTGTACTGTCTGTTCTTTTTGAGAGAGATCACAGGCACTGAGGCTGAGTTTTAAAAGCATGTACATCATCACTTGCAGAAACTGGGACCTGACAAACATCAAATCACCACTTTCAGTAGATTAATTTGGGTGGAGCACCTGCTGACCACGAGGTCATGACCAAACCTACCTCTTTTGTGTTAAGGAGCTTGTCTCTTCCTTTGTGGTAATACTGGTGGTGATTCAGCCTGACAAGTTTTTGCGGGGTGGTCTGAGGGACAGAAATGGGCATGAGGTTAAAGGAAGAGCTGGGTGAATCTTCTCAGGGAAGGTGCCAGCTTTGTGACAGCCAGTACTACTACTTGTATGGCTTCTCCGTGTTTGCTAGGAGGTTCGGGGTTGAGGCATGGTGTAAATTCAGCAGCTGATCTTCTTGATCATTGCCAATGACATCCAGTGTTTACTGCTCCCTTTGGGTGACATCATAAGCATCTGGGTACCTGGGTGTTGGTTCTGAGGTGCCACCTTCAAGGAGTGGACATATTGCTCACAGATCCTTGCTAATTGCTAGTAATTCTTGTTACAATATCCTGTTAATATTTTAATGCATACCAAACTTCCGTTCTCTGCAGGTGGCCCAAACTGGCTGAACACAGGAAAGGCATCGAACGACACATTTACTGTTTCTAAGATTTTGCATGTGTCTTTTCCCTCTAAATGTTGGATTTTCCTGATGTTCCTCTATTACGATGCCCCAGAATGGCATGAATATGTATCACGTCCTTGTTTTTATTCTTGTTATTGTTGTCCTCCCCTCTCATCCTAAGTGTCTTCCTCCTGTATCACTGCCTATTTATTGCCTTGCTGCTGAAACCAAAGTGCATCTTAACATGTCAATACATTTCAAGTATTGCTTTAAATTGGTTATTTGAGACATTTCAGTGACCAGATCTAATGTATTAAGCCTATAATCAGTTAAGATGCTGTCTTCATGATCACACCTGTTTGTATAAGCTGATACTGTTAACACGTCTTTACTGATGTACCCCGTGTAACTGAGGTTATGTGACATGTATTAATCCAGCATCCCTCCCACTGCACTGTACTCATATTTAAAATTAACACTATATTTTGTGTCCTATATTATCCAATGTAGTAGATGTAATACTAATATTTTACGTAAATATTTCCTATAAATGTATGCATTACTGAAACTATAGGAAATTACAATGTCAGTTTATATGTAACAAGCCAGTATTTTAATTATTTTAGTGTACAGACCTTTACTTGTATACGTTTTGTTTTATAGTTCAGAGATTATGACTTGCCACAATAATGGTTTGCTATTTGTTTGGTTTGAAAGAGAAATTAAACAGTTAATCACACTTGAATTTTGTCGTTTTTCTTGAGCATACATCCACTTTACACATTTCTGAGTTTTTCAGCAGTAAGCAACAGTTTGGACTCTGGGGATATGCATCAAATCATAATGAGAAATGTGTGTAATTGGTTGCACGTTGTGTGTTCTTTGTTTGTGTTACAGTGAATCCTGTGCCTTTGTAATTTCATTGGAAAGGATTACATTTGTTTGAGAAAATACTTCTGACGATAATGAAACTAAAAAATTTAATGGCAACAAAATATTGATGTGATTGGTGTAACGTGGCCGGCAAATCATCCACTTGTTTATAATTAAATGCTATCCTTCACGCTAAACATGGTTCAACGCAAGTTCATTTCTTACACTATGTGAGTTGACAGAGAATTAGAAAATGTGCACTAGAGGTATCCTTAAAAAAATCAGGATTTATCATAAAACAGTTAAAGACCTTTGTCATTAATTACTTTATTTCTTAATATTTCTGTAGATGCACATTAGAATAAACACATTGCTTTGAACTGCAAATATAATCCTCATTACAGATCATTCCCTAAGCCCTACAGTGTTTCTCCCAGTTGTATGTTTTGAAAGTAGATTGCATTAAATAATGTAACTGTAAATGCAGTTGCGTCTCTGAAATAATGCATTTCATTGACCTTTTTAACAAATACATTTCTTTCACATCTGAATATCTTCTTCTCCTCGGTGCTGGTCACACAGTTAACAAATCTGTTCACCTTCCATTCGATCTCTCAAGGAAATCTGAATAAAAAGACACTGCTGGATTAGGGCTCTTGTGAGAATCTGGGACATGATCCAAATATACCACTTTGTTTTAGTACAAACTTTATATAGTATTCAGTGCATGTTGCACACACAGCACGTTTGAAGTCATACATTTGACTGTACCCAGGAAGTCATATTAACTCCAACAGTCCAACATTCAAAACAGAGAAATGAAAGATGCTGGTGCCATTACATGGGTTTTCATTGAATTTCGGTCTAAATAAATGTTTCTACTCAGTATGTGTAACATTATATTGAGATTATTGATTGATTGATTGATACTCTTAAATAGTTCATTTTAGTCACCCAAATATACTTTACAATC
Source organism: Hoplias malabaricus (assembly GCF_029633855.1). NCBI lineage: Eukaryota > Metazoa > Chordata > Actinopteri > Characiformes > Erythrinidae > Hoplias > Hoplias malabaricus. The sequence goes on along the minus strand of NC_089805.1, from coordinate 564,135 downwards.
AACACTGCACTTTACGCCCTTCAATCAACACACTCAATGGCACGAAGTGGCAGCCAAATGCACACAACACACTCTCAGCCAGGAACAAGGGCATCGGGCAGTAGGTGTTAACCCAGGATAAAGTGCCAATCCATTCGTAGGCGCCCTCACACTCATTCAGTGCAGTTATTTTGGAGTAGTGAATTCACCTAATTTACCCATGTCAGTCAGTTTTGAGTATACCTAGGCACCTAAGAGTTTTTTTATTAAATGAACTCAATTTTTTTTACTTAATATAAAGGTATATTGTAAAATGCAATAAAACCAAAATCTGTAATTTGTTAACTCTCTTGATTATTTATTAGCAACAGTCCTCATTGCTGCTGCACAGAATCACAAATGACTCTTTGTGTTATTGTTAGGTAAGAGCTAAATTGATGGACATTTCCCAGTAAACAAGGGACGTTCAAAATAGGTCTAAAAGTAGTCTGTCCGTCAAGGACATATTTTAAATGTCAACGGACGTCCAAAATACGTCTAATAGTCGTCTTTTCAATGTCGGTGTTTGGACGTCTTTTCAACTTTCATTTTCCCGTGGATATTTCCTGGGTTCTGCTCTCTTTGATGGGGCAGAGGTAGGCTCCATCATAACTATTTGGTGCATTTCTAATACAGCATGACCAGCACCTCTGAGTGACTCTAATCTATCCTGTTCAACATCATCAGTTTGTAATCTTATCTGTTCTCTAAACTTGTTTAATTTTACTTGAAGGGACTACATTTTTTCAGAATCCTTTGGCTTTTCTCCTTGAAATGACATTGTACACGTCTTAGAATAGACACGGTAGACCAAGTTATTGCTGAAAAAAAATATAACTGCTATTTTACTGTGTGTTCAATTCAAGTACTGATGGAATGTATTTGCTCAAATAAATCCAATCATATCAAATTAATTTGTATAGCACTTTTTACATCTGATGTTGTCACAAAGCAGGATTCCAGTAAGAGACAGTTTTTGACATGAAACGTAAAAATCCCCAATCTACTGGTAATAATAGTTATAATAGTGGCTGGAGAAGAAAGCACAACCAATTCTGGATTCAAGGCGAGCAGCTGAAGCACAAAGGCTGATCCTAAAGAGAAGGTCTTTTAAGTCAAAGCCTACTAGTGACTCCATAACCAACAGTCCAGAAACTTAGGAGCCACCTCGAAGTACAGATGTGTCTTCAGCAAATACAACAGAGAGCATTTTAAGCCATACTGTCCCTACTGTTCAAACCAGGAACACTATCTCCGCGCCTGCTCCGAGTCTAAACTTAACACAGTAAAGAAGACTAATTGGATAAATGTTGGAAATGTTGGGCGGACATAAACCAGAGAGCTTCACTTGCAATGAGGAAGATGGGATAGTCCTACAGAGGCAAGGTCACTGGAATCATCATTAGGTCTCCAGTGGCACTTTCTGTCCGATACACTTGCCCTGTGCCTCCCTATTCCCTCTATTACTCACCATACAGTGCACCATTACAGGGAACTGTCAATAGGGTAGTGAACAATTTCGGACACTACCCCATGCAGGTTTCTACAAAACAGCGCAGTGCATTATGGGTATCCACTATCCTCTAATATCAGCTAGTGTACACGGGTTCCACACTACCTTTTGCGGTGCATTGTGGGATTGTTTGAGCACACTGAAATTTGTCCACTATATTTTCAGACACTACCACAGAATGGTGGAACACCAAAATAGTGCACTTTATCGTGAATATTTAGTGAAATTTCGGACACAGCGTTTGTTACAAACACCACCAGGCTGCAACCAGTTGGTCCACAACTAGGGAACGTCTATCGAGCGCTGGCTTGTCAATACGACCCCATCAGACACATTATCCCATACATCACAAGGGCCAAGGTACTGATTCAAGCTCTTGGGAAACATGAGCAAGGTTGGGACAAACCTATTAGTGACAAACATCTCTCAGTGAGGCTTCCACTCCTCGAGCAGATCAACATGCCTCTGAGCTACCTGCCAGCCTCTGTGGATTTAGACATTTACTCTGTAGACCTGCGTGTCTTCTGTGACGCCTTAGAGTGGGCATATGGCTTATTTTGTGTCGTGTGTTGCCAAAATGTTAAAGGCTGGCCCTTACAGAGCCCTCACTTCAAAGCCTTAGAGCCTGAATCCTGCAGTTTTTATTCTGGGAACTAGTGACTCTGGACTGGAAACTATCCATGCCTAGGTTTATTTACTAAGGAGTAAGAGAAGCCAGGTACTGACCCTCGTTGACCAAACATTAAGGGTATAAAAATAGGAGATTCTGCGATGGCAATCGGTGCCTGGATGCAGGGTGACTCAGTTAACACTTGTTTTAAAAGCCTTAATTCTTCAAATAAAGCTTGAAGCCTATTCTTTTAATGAAGCTAAGTCTGTCTCAGAAGTCTTTATCATTGGATTGTCACAGATGAAGTAACAAGACCCTTTGGACATAACATTAACCACTGTACAAGGAAATATATATTGATTATATTACGATAAAATTAAAGTATATCGTCTGATTTTATTATTTTTTTCCCTGATTGGAAGAATCTAATGAAACTGAGATCTGAAATCACATTTCCAGTTACTTTTATGTGAAAACAGCACTAGCCTTCAACAACCAATGCAATATCTTAGTTTTTATTGTTCATGTAAAGAGAAACAGTTAGTTAGATGAATGAGCATGGTTCATACAGCAAAGTCAGCATAAAGTTTAGTTAACAAGAGTATCAAGAGACATACTAATATTGAGAACTGTGTTATTTTCCAAAGACACATGAGATACAACAAGGATTACACATGAAATAATAACCAGCCAATCAAAAGCCTAACTGCAATCAGAAGCGCAGCATAATGCTGCCATTGATTGCCTCGGAAATACATTATAACTCAGTACTCTGTTCTCTAACGTTTTTAATACTTTTGCTTTTAAATTTAATTTCATCAGAGGAATGTTCCCTTTTAAAAATGAAAAAGTCATCTCTATGTGTATTTACATTCATCCATTCATTTTCTGTAACCGCTGATTCCAGTTCAGAGTCGCGGTGGGTCCGGAACCCAAGGCAGGAGCACAGGGGGCGCCAGTTCTTCACAAGGTGACACACACATTCGCACATTAACTCACACACACACACACACCTATGGATACCTTTTTTTCTTTTTTTTTTTTTATTTGCCAATCCACAGGGAGAACACACCTCACACAGTGTCACCCGGCGCAGGGCTTGAACCCACGACCTCCGCGACACTCCCTGCTGCGCCACCGTGCCGCCCTGTGTATTTATTGTCCTTTCCAAATAAAAATGGAGAATAATGATAATTGCATAACTAAAACAATCAGAAATATTTGGTAATAAAAGTTAAAAAACACACTACTAAATAGTACCTGGTAACAAAATATGCACCTTTAACTCCTTTGCCACAAGCATCCTTTTACTCTACTTTTCTCTCCCCCTAAACCTTTTTTTTCCAGGGAATACAGGGAATACATAAAATGACTACAGTTAATGACAGAAAATGTAATTAGACTGTCATTTTCACACATTACCTCTCTTAGAATCTACTCCATGACATGCTGTTCATTCACCCTCTCACATTTTCATTCATAAAAACAGACAAACAAAAACGCATAAATATGATACATAACTAAAATTTAAATGATAAACAATGATACATTTTACTTAAGTGCTGTGTCTCAAAACATTTTGCCTTCCCCCTCTCTGTTAGTGCAGTCTAAAGTGTTCTTTTTTCAGATCCTGACTGGTTGTAGCAACCTGCTTACACCTTCTTACTTGAACTGCCTTTCATAGGTCCCATTCATAACAGAGCTCAAGGAGACATACTGACCCATAAAAGCAATCACAATATATCTGTTTTATTTCATGCTAAAAGTTAGTACAAGCAACTTCAGGGCTTGCAAATCTTGCCTTTTTCCACGATTTAAAAACGACCATTTCTAATTGAGGATGAACGTACAATCTCCAGATGTGTTCCACTGGAAAAATACAAAAGTAGTAACGGGTCAAATAGTAAAAAATTAAAAACAAAAAATTCGTTGCTTACATCCCTTAGCCTAAAATTTGAAGTGAACCAGTGGTTTCCGTTGTTTTATAAACACTCAAATACAATATTTAAAATCAGAAATGCAAACATATGAAACATTATGGACTGAGTGGTGTTATGAATGCCCAAGTCATTTGTTGAGACACAACAATGACAGACAGTTCAGGTACGGTTTAAAATGAAAGGACAGGATCTGTCACAAATCTTGGATGCCACTACACTGGAATATTACATGCTGTCGATGATGTCGTTTGGGAAACTTCTTTAGTGTTAGTGAAAACATTCATTGGATGCAAAGAAATAAATAAGTTGTATAAACTTTCTACGTTTCCAATCACTAAAATGTCTCTAACCGAGACAGATGCCACACATCTGTATTTAACACGGGTTCAAATGAAATTAAATGACTGATTATGTGATTAAGCCGTTTGACAACACTGGTTGATATTAACGTAGGAACTAAGGGAAACCAAACAACTCAAAGATAAATGTTTCATCAGCGGTAAAAAGTACTTCATTTGTTGCCAAAATAAGTCCAACAATGATGAAACTGAGTTAAAAGTTGTGCCTGTTGGTTCTGTTGACTACTGCATACCACACAGACCATAATACTAATGAACCTTTAATAGTTAAATAAAACTAAGAACACAATGGTCGACTCTGGTGACGATAAACCTTTTTCTTTGCACACAGTAAATGTTTTCACTAATGTCTTGGCCATTACTTTGCTTCTTAATTTACGTAGACCCAAGGTCGAGATATGATCTGAAAACATTTCTTCACCTGATTTGACATGGAATGACGGTCACTGTACAACTCTCGATTCCTGTTCTCCTCCATGCCCAGAACTACGTATCATGGGGATTAGCCGGGTGTTTCTTCTCCCATTCCAAGGCAGTGTAGTTTTTATTCTGTTTTTTAATTACATAGTTTATTATCCCAGACAATGCTTCCATTTCTCCTGTAGCTCCTTTATGAGTTCATGTGCTCCACTTGGATGGTGGACGTGGAGACGGTGAGACAGAGGTCTTTGTGGGCTGAAAGTTCAGCCACGCTGACTGGCTTGTACTGGATTTCTCCAGCTGACACAGTCTTGTACTGGTGTAAGTCAAAGGGGCAGGGAACTCCTTCTGTAACCGGGTAGCTGCTGGGGGGGTTGGTATTAGGCTGGTTCTGTGCCTGGGCTCCGGCTGCAGCGGCTGCGGCGGCAGCAGCCGCAGCAGCGGCTCCGGCGCCTCTGCCTCTTCCTCTGCCTCGACCCCCTCCGCTGCCTGGGGTCTGTGCTGGATTCTGACTCTGTTGGGCCTGCTGAGCGGCTACAGCTGCTGCTACCGTCAGGGGATCTGGATTGTGTTTCCGCATGTGTTTCATTAAATACGTCTCCTAAAGAGGAAAGATGTACAGCACAGTCACACTGACAGAAGTTTCATGGGATCCAGAGAGTAAGAGAGGATCATGTGAGGTATATTCCTTGGCTTTCAACCCAGCGTGAGACTTTTGCTTTGTTTTATTAAAGTTATTTATTTTTCCTTTATTTTGTTTTAGAAACATCTTTGTTTCACCTGTTGTTGTTTTTTAAAGTGCTCTAAAAATAAATGCTTTAATAATACAACTTTTATTTTTTGTCTTTCTTGATTAAATGTAACACGAATAATAGTTACTCTTTATAAACCCAATTACACCAATATCCAATATCCACAGATATATTTTAGTACAGGTGACCCCCCCCCTCCCAATTCAAGGATTTCCTGTAACATATAGAAGTCTGAACACTTGACTGAAAAATACTTTGTCATTTAATAATCCCAGAACCAGCCCATTGATCTGATCAATGATTTATCTCAGTTTTCTTTACAATAAAGTCTTTATAAGTCTTTATTTAATTTCTTTAAAATAAGTCTTTATATTTTTGAAGTTGTATTTGTACAAAACCCACCTTTGTGTCTTAAAAATGTCTGAATGAATTTAGATAAGCATGCACATGTTTATTACTCCATATTTACGTAGCCAAGTGTTTGAAATACATTCCTGTTCTAGGGTTCATGGACACAGATTTGTGGTAACGACAGTCTGTGCTGTTACAAAATATATTTGTGATGGCCACTGTGAGATTTCAAATACATGATAATGACATTTTACTTAAACTAGCAAAATATGTACCAGCGGTGTAAGACATTGCAAGCAATTTACCTACTACTTATGTGATTGTATGCGCTAACACTATGTTTGCTGACTGCATGAAAACTTGCACATTTATTTCTGCAGCAGATGGTAACTTGAGAAATCAGAGCAGCAGTTTGTTTGGCATCAGTGCATTTTTATAGGTTTAGTTATAGGTTCAACCCGACACATTTATGATCATCGAGAAGTCATACATTAAAACAGAAACTGTCAAATATATATAAAAAGCATCCATCACATCACATGACATAAGTAAAAAGGTCTTACAGAGGTATACGCTCGGTTGCAGAGGCCACAAGAGTAGAGTTTGGCATGTTTGACTGTGTGTGTGGACAGGTGAACCTCCAAACTAGCTGCATCTGTGTATCCACGATTACAGTTGTGGCACTTATAGGGCTTGTCTTTGTTGTGCTGTCTGCGATGAGACTGTAAAGAAAGAAATGGTAAAATATTATTTTGATTGTTGAAATGTATGAAGTAAACTATTTCATTGGCTCTAACAGCTGTGAAAGAAATGGTTGCAGAAATAGAAAGTAATTAATTCTTGTTCCACAGTCCTACAGAGATGATCAATTTCAGCTAGCTATTCGCTGATGAGATTTCACCTCACAAACACCTTGTAAATGAGCGGACTGCATGAATAAGATTTGTCTGTTTGCTAGCTTAATCAGACATCAGGAAGTTACCTGAAGGTTGGATAGCTGAGTGAAAGCTTTCTCACAGCCAGGATGAGCACACTTATATGGCCGATCACCAGTGTGAATCCTACACAAAGATTACATTAATCAGAAAAGCTCTATAAGTCGTGGCTGGATAAGTAGCAAAACCAACTGGCTGAGCAGTAGTAAGCATTGCCAAACATGCGATTATTAACACTGGCTGTCCCCAGCAATTACCTGTGGTGCTGCTGTAAGTGACTGAGCTGTCGGAAGGTTTTCTGGCAGAAGGAGCAGGTGTACGGCTTCGCCCCACTGTGGATGCGGATGTGCTGAGACAGGTAGCTGGAGTTGGCAAACGATTTGGAGCAGTGGGGGCACTTGTGCGGTTTGCTCTCTGTGTGGTTTCTAACAAAGGATTAGGGGAGGGACAGAAAGAAAGAGAGAGAGAACTGAGAGATTTAAAAAAACATGTAGCATGGCATGTGCTTGCTGCAGTTGGCCAGTGTGCTCTTTTTCTTTATTAATTCTCTTTGCTGCACACTCTCACCTTTCTTTCCTTAGGAACTATGTGGTGCTAGGCTAGGCCAAAGATGTTACTGAGAATCATTTCCTTGATATAACATTTCGCTACCCAATGAAAAACATGCATCTCCCAAAAAAGTTACTTTACAGGAGAAGGAAAAAACAATTGAAGTGAATATGAAAATACTTAATTTCAGGTAAACTATTCATGGGCATTTCTATTGGTCCATTCCTCATGAAATTATCATCCAGTGCGAGGGACAGTGGATGGGTTCAAATGAAGAAGTAAATTAAAAATCCACAAAATTTGAGATACATGTTCTTAATTGGACAGTGATGAACACTGGGAGGGGAACAGAACAAAGGAGAGAATAAAGCATTTAAAATAAATCAGAACAAGAAAAGGCTGCCAGTGAGAAGCACTGTTGAAATACTTTCACACTCGTGCCAAAAATAAGCAAATCCAGAAGGCAGATATAAGACATGCAAACCCGTGCTGAAAAAACTGACAAGAGCAGTAGAATTTAAAGAACTATAATTTAAAATGGTTGAAAACCTATTAAATAAAGAGGTATACAGTAAAATCTATTGTGAATGGCCACAGGTGAAAAAGGTTCAAAAAAGGCAATAAGACAAAAAAACCTATTTAAGGGGGTAAAGATTTTCAGATAAAATACGCTTCTCTAGCATCCATTTTCTCTCACTCACTTTCATCTTAATTAGTTATATTTAATACATATTTCTGCATAAATAAAATATAACCTTCTGACCTCAACAGCGGCTCTGTGCATTACACTGCTAGATTTAAAAGTTCTAATTCAACACAAGTTTCTGTAAAAAGAGTGAATTATGGGAAGAACTTGCAGCCAAATTTGATAAAATGATTAAAAACCTGTTAAATGACGGACTCAATGAATTATTGTTAGAAAGCAAACTTACACTTGCAGCTAAAATGTTTCAGTTTAACGTACACTAAAATGTTCATGTACGAGTGCATTGCAACTGCAATATGACACTGAGAAATAACTATATTTTTTATGAAAAATTTCAAGTAGTATAATATTTTTTATTTATTATAACACTGTTTGATACTTCAGAAGAAAATAAAAATCATAATTTTTTTGGTGTCAGAATAAAATAGTATATTTAATACTAACTGCTGCATGGATAATAAATGTCCACCACGCAAACGTAAAAGAAAATGTCAGTACCGTGTGTGCTGCTGTAAGTGACTGAGCTGTCTGAAGGATTTCTGACAGTAGGAGCAAGTGTACGGCTTGGCTCCGCTGTGAATGCGGATGTGCTGCGCCAGGTAGCTTGAGTTGGCAAATGATTTAGAGCAGTGGGGGCACTTGTGTGGCTTGGCCTCGGTATGGGACTTGGCATGGATCTGCATATCTGACTTGCTGAAGAAGGTCACTGCACACATCCGGCATCTGAAGTAACAAGCCAGGTTGGAAGAGAACATATTTTAGAACTATTGTCAAGCAAACCTATGTACAATGCAGAACACAGATCTCTCATGTAAAACTGTCAAAAGTGACTCAAGAAAATAATGATTTTGATGCAAACATTTTGTTAAACTGTGATGCCTATGGGAACTATTATGGCACAAAGTCTACTCTAATGTGAAGACAAATCATGAATTTGACACATTTATGAATAATATCAGTTTGAAACAAAAAGACAAGTATATTACTTTAAATTTTATATAGCTACATAATATTAACCTGAACCTCACGTTTCACACAGGTTTTTATTTAGCGAGTTTTGCATTTTACCATCTGTGTATTCTAATAAGAAGAATTTTGACCAATTTTGACAAATACTGTTAAGATTTCACTCTAATTCAAATTTGTATTATTGATCACTGAACCTATAAAAACCTCACACATGGATAAATGCACTCACATTATTCAGCAGATGATTTGTTACTGAGCAGGTATTATTTGACAAGTGGGTCATTTGAGTTTTTAACCACTGTAGTGTCCTGCTGGAGTTAGCATATTCCAGCAACAAAAACATATCCAAGCAAGTGCCCTGTGACTACAGATGAAGGACTAGATGACTAACCAGAACTGTGCAGCAACAGGTAAGCTACTGTCACTGACTTTGTATTTACACAGTGGACCACTGTGGTAGGTGTGTCTAAAACTGTGAATTGGCAGTGTCCAAAACCTCCAGCAGCGAGTGTTAATTTTAGCAGCTGATTCTGATGTAGTTTTAGCCTTAGTCTTCTGGTTACACATCTGTTCATTTTAGTCTCATCCATAACTAAATTTATGGTATTTAAAATAAATAAAAAAATATAATTATGTTACCTTTAGAAACACATTAACACCAAATGGCCACATTTTCTTAAAAAAAATTGCAATTATTTAACATTTTAAGTTCAAAGTGGACTGCAGAAAGCACTTGCGAAACGAGACACAGAGTTTTAACTTTCATGATTCATTGGATAATTGTTAAAACAAGCAAAACAACTTCAATAAAAAGGTTTACTTTGACTTCATTCTGCTCTGAATATTTCTGTACACACTATGTACAATATCAAGTTTTGTCACAGGACTGCAAGGAAGAATGATGAACAAAACTCCCCTCGCATTCCTGAAGGAGACCCTTCCTTCTTCCCCATAATCATGTGACACAGTGGCAGATACTGCTGTGTCTTCTTTTAGTCATGTGTAAAGTCATTAGAGTATGGTTTCAGGATCATCTGAGTAGTAGCTCTGAAAAGAGGCACTTTGTGGCTTTGCCAACAAGCAAATGTATGTAGCATTTTTCTATTTATATTTTCTTGTGATTTTCAGTTTTCAAATCAGAAATAATTGGTTATTATCATTATCTAACAGTTTATATTAAATGACGAATAGAACTAAGACATTGTCCTAGATCTCTCTTCAAATTATTATAATTGGTTCTGGTTTTGTTATGGTTCTTGTTTTGTTTTCTATGGGGAATATGGGTCATCAACAAACATATTGACAAACTAATGGCCCTTTTCATCCAACTGAATTCTGATTTATGAATTGGTTCCATTCAGGATTATTAAAACATGGGTTATATTCAGCAAACCCACCAGGGTTGATGGGACCAAAACGATCACTTCACAGAGCTGCTGTCAGCTACAACCAGGACAGCTCCAGAGCCATAGATAAAGAGGTAAAGTCAATAATGTGTCATTTTTAATCCATTTACAATGGGTTCAGATCATAGTGAACACACCCGAGTTGCGCTGACCACAGCACAAGGAATTACAACAGATGGAATATTTACCTGGTACCTATTTCCTTGCAATTTTATTTTCTGTTTTCAGAACGTGGATAACTGGTCCACTCATTGGTCTCTGTGCTCTTTCTGGAGCTTCCTTAGCTTGACACTTACACAGATAGATGACATCACGTTTTGTGCTGAAGAACCCTACTATTCTTTGGTTCCAGCTGGGAATTAACTTTTCAGGTTCTAGAACCTATTTATGGTTCTGGAATTAGAACAAGTTCCATGTTGGTGGACAAGAGCTATAATATGCCAACACATTATTTGTGCCACAAAAATGTTGAGAATGACACACTATGCAAATAATACCTGCTCTGTGGTGGTCTTGTGGGGATCCTGACCACTGAATAACAAAGTGAATGTGAGAAAACAATGTATGCAGAGCAACAACTATAAAAAATTGTTGAACTATTTAGTGCGTGTAGAAACAGTGGTAATTGTAATATTATGGCTGATCAGTGTATATGCACAATGTTCACTCACAAAAAAATACAAATTATAATAGCACACAAGTTCTATACCTGTATGATTTACTTCCATCCTTTCCTGTGTGATCATCCTCATCATTAGACAGGTCGTATGGATCAGCCGTGTGGTGCTAAAATAAAACAGCAATCAAATGCCAATTACTAACAAGCTATATATAATATTTTAGCTATCATCTTCTAGAGTTCACTTTTTGTACCCAGGAAGACAGACTGTTACCGAACAGACCATTTAAGCACTGCAAGAGAAGTGGCCAAAGTCCAGTAACACAGATAACAAGATAAAAGTCAAACCAGACCCAAGTTATATAAAAACTGGAACGGCTGAGTGATTTGATATGGAGCTATACTATAGAGCTTCGTATAGGGCATTACAGTTTGGAACAAAAGTAAAAGAAAAAAAACAACACCCCCAATAATGCCTTTAAGACAATATTAAATCAAACGACATTTTAGGGAGAAAAGGACCTTGAGCTATCACTAGAGGAAGATATCACTAGACAATAAAGTGGCTATCCACCTCCTACAATATTTCAAATAATTGCTGGACATAACTGGGGGATGCAGTTTGTGTTGTATTTGTTATAATATATTTTCAGCTTAAAACAATTTTCTATGGTTAAATATTATATCACAATGCAAAACTTACATTACTATTCAACTACCATACAACACATGACACATATTGCTAACATTGTTGCAACATCAGCTTATATACTGCTTAATATCTATGAAGTTAACGTTGTAGAACAATCTATCCAGTACTACCTTTAAAATAACACCTGCTTAAAACAGCAATGTATTTTGACTGCCATCTTAATAAAAATTCCATACACAAAAAAAAAAGATGTTTATTTAGAGTCCCACCTCAAATAATTTACCACTACAAATAAACCTTAAAACCATATAAATTCCTGTTCAAACGAGCACTGGACAAAAACTTTACCCCACATTGCAAAGCTAATAACATTGTACGAAACTGAATCATTTGATGATCGATTTGGTGCAAGCTCGTATTCTGAAATCCGTAAGTTGGATCGCACAAGCGTAAATCTATGCTATAGGCTCCATAAGTGTACCAAATTTCATGAATGTAGCTTAAAAACCTGTGACGTGTGAAAATGTTTATAAAAAACGTGTAGAATAACAACTTAATAATAATAAGCTATAATAATAATAACTAGGGGGGAAAGTTTGTGAATGTGGCTTGTCACATATTCCTAGCATCATTGCAACATTAGCTTATATGCTGTTTATTAGCTATGATGTTAAACTGAACAATATATCCAATACTACCATTAAAATACCAGCAGTTTTAGAAGACAACATACTTAAAGTGCCACATTAAAAAAAAGCCCATTTTAATTGGACTTTCACCTCAAATAAATAACCACTTCAAATAATCCTTAAAAACGACCATTATTTTGATTGACACTTTAAAAGAAATTCTACATAAAAAGGCCATTGTAATTAGACTTCCACTTTAAATAAATGACCACTTCAAAAAACCCTTAAAACCTTAAAAACACTGCTAAGCTATACTGAACACCGCAGTTAAAAAATCCACATAAAAAAATTTGCCATTTACGATTTGGCAAATTTTTCATGGGTACAACACCACATTCTTAGTCCTACAACCCCTGGTAAAAATGATGGAATCACCAGTCTCTGAGGATGTTCCTTCAGTTGTTTAATTTTGTAGAAAAAAAGCAGATCACATATATGACAAAAAACTAAAGGCATTTCAAATGGCAACTTTCTAGCTTTAAGAAACACTAAAAGAAATTAACAAAAATAATTTTGGTAGCCAGTAATCATTAGATTTTTAGAACAAGCACACACTTATGTGAAAGTTGCCGAGGTCCAAGCCATCCTGCTGAGCTTGTGAACTATCCAACACCGAGCCGAGCCTCTGGCCTACACATCTCCAGAAACACACAAACGGAGTGTGTTCCTGTTATATTTCCTATTATTGAGCCATGTTTTGCACTGAAGAACTGTCCTTTGGTTCCAGCTGGGAAATAATTGTTCTGGTTCACGAACTAGCTAATGTCAGTGGAAATTACTGATCGACTGATATGTGATATGTTTTGATAGCCGACGCCGATGCCGATTTTTAGACAGTGGTAGTGGCTGATGGCCGATATGTAAAGTCGATATTCCCATTCCTCAGGCAGTGAATAAACTAGAGGCAGTATCATTATTTATTTTTTAGAGAATTTGTAAAAGAATGCATTTAGAGAAAAATGTAGGCACTTGTCGTATTTATGAAACAAAATGTTAGAGATTATAAACTGAAGAGTTCATGAGTCCCATTACTTTGTTCTTTTTAAAATCTCCAGGGGTCTACTTTCATCAGGTAAAATGTGGAGCTGATACCTCCTACTGATCTGAAGTTATTGAAGCTGGAGCAGACAGTGGACAGTAGCCTCTCCAAGTGTCCCTTTAGACCCCAAGCTCTCCATAAGGAAAATGATGACTTTACTGCAGTAACACAGTGTATAGATCTGGTCTAGACCTAATGTCAACATCTTAGTGTTTTTCTTTACTTTCTTTGAGAAACTCGTCTCCTGTCCCTCAACAACAGTAAAAACCCTTAGTTGTGGTGTGTTTTATTCTGATGTACTGAGCTTATTTCTGATGTTTACATTTGTTTCTCACAGAGTACAGCGTTCCTTTAAATGTCTGATGTGTTAAAAGGCGAGAGCTGCACTCTGATTGGCTGTAGAGCGAGGCAACCTCCCCCACACCCCCTACTGCATTTAAATGTCCTCAGTGGGGGAAATGTAACTAGTAAACGACATCTAAGCTTTGAAACATGTTTATTGACTTGATTATTGTTTGTGGAGCTTGTGGCTGTCAGACAGAACCGTTTGAGTCTCTCTCGCGGTGTCCGGGTCTGGGTCTGTTAGGTGCTGAAAACATTTGCGCTCTGCTGTGTTTGTGTCCCTCCTCCTTGGTGCACATCGCCATAACTCTGCCCCTGATTGGTCTACAGACTTGATTGGCATGTTGATGGAAAGCCGAGAGCCTAAGCTACGCGGCAGTAGGTGTGACATGGGTCCATAGGGATCATAATTTAATTATTTTTTGAAGATGTGTACTATTTTTTTGGCCACTACTCTTGACACAAACATGAGGATTACTCACGAAGACGGTTTGACGGAGAAGTTTGACTCAGATTTAGTCTTGTTTTGAAGGAGACTATCTAAGGTAAGCGCTGCTGTGTTAACTCTGTGTGTGAGACGCTTGTGGACTCTTCAGACTTCGAGAAGCAGCAGTTTTGTCATCGATGAGGAAAAAACCTGAAGTTTGGAATATCTTATTTTTTTGGCTTTAATTCCTTAGTCCTACATTTTAGTGTACAATGTCTTATATCCTCGTGATCCCGAGAGTCTGCCCGTTCGATTGGTGTATCGGCCTCTTGCGCTAATATATCGGCCGATGCAGATTATATAAAGAAATGCCAAAAATTGACCGATTAGTCGGCCAGACGATATATCGGTCGATCACTAATGGAAACATGTTGAACTAAATTTATTTTACAAACTGGAAAATGAAATATGGCTGAATTAACAACAGACGCTGTAGTAGTGCCACCTTAAGTTCTCTCTTTGAAAAACGGCTGTGACATCTAGGCCTCTAAATGTACATTTTTGTTCAATGGTAATTTTATCCTGAATTAGGTACATGAATTTTGTGAGTTATACTGTATAAATGAGATAGCTTTTTAACTCAAAAGTTTTTACATGTCCCTCTTCATTACCACTTTCTAGAGATGAATTAAATGTGTGAGTTTAATACTCTTGCCTGCCCTCCAGCAGCCAGGTGAGCAAGAATCAATGCATCACTTCCTGTGGGGAGTGTGTGTGTCGTCACAGGACCCACTCTGGCCATCACAGACTTCTTCTTTCTGCCTCGCTTTGAGGGTGCTGGTATAACAACAGCTGGAGGGACACTGCCATCCTCTTTCTTATCTGAAAAGGAAGAAGCAATTGGAAAGAAAAGGTAGATACACAAAATATTTTACAACCTTTAAACTTCATGAAAATTATTTCCACAAAGAAACTATGTAGAAAATAAGCCAGATATGTAGCAAATGTTTTCAAAATTTCTTTTTTGCCAGGCTTTCAATAAATCATTGCAATTACACAACTGTGCACAATTTCATATTTTCATTTTTCAAATACACAGGCCTGTATTAAGGATTAGAAAATGTATGAAACCCATAGCCATAAAGAAGCATTAATTATGTATGTATATTTTGTATGTAAAATTTATATGAAGTTATATATTAAGCACTAGCACATACAAATAATGATGTTTTCAACATAGTACACTTAGAAATAATTATAATCATGCACAGGATAAGATGTAAAATATCCTATGCCAATCCATTACAGCTTCACATAAGGTCCACCACATTCTCTTCCGACCACAAAATTCCATTCTTTGAAACCTACACCTCAACACTAGGGTTGTTGTGGACGTTTATGATCAGCAACCAGTTATCCTTAATATCTACGGCCACACACTGAGCCCGTTAATGCATGCTCAGTGCCACCAGTTCCATGTGAACTTTACTTGCTGTATCACCAACCACCACAATAGCACCTCTACAGTGCATTTCCCCACTTAGTCTGTGCTCTCCTTATCCACAACCACTGACTAGACCTTTCAACTATTTCTGATAACTCCTTCACAGCTGCCCTTAGTTTCTGGCCCCTGATTCTGAATTGCACAAGCAGGGATGTGGATACAAATTACATGTGCCTGCCTTCCACGTTCCCTCGCCTCAGCTGCCAAGTATGCGTACTTCAGCTCCTTCATTTCAAATGCTTCATCTACTGCATCTTCAAATGGAACTGAACTCTATGATATAATAATAAGATGTAAGCCAGCAATTTTCAATCTCATGCTTCACCCCATCTACTAATATTTGTAACATGCGCACATTCAAAAAAACATTCCCCCCCATATGCACAAACCATTTTATTACTACAGCCACTCCTCGATGCATTAACCTCTAGCATTGTCTGTACAACAAACATGCTAAAACCCTTAAAATAAAATTATAATTTCATTAAAAAGTTTATTTCAGTAATTCCATTCAAAAAGTGAAACTTGTATATTATACTCATTCATTACACACAGACTGATACATCTCAAGTGTTAATTTCTTTTAATTTGATGATTATAACTGACAACTAATGAAAACCCCAAATTCAGTCTCTTAGAAAATCTCTACTGTGAGAAGGTTCAATATTGAAGACACCTGGTGCCACACTCTAATCAGGTAATTAACTCAAAACACCTGCATAGGCCTTTAAATGGTCTCTCAGTCTAGTTGTGGGCTCCACAATCATGGGGAAAACTGCTGACTGACAGTTGTCCAAAAGACGACCATTGACACCTTACACAAGCAGAGCAAGACTGAAATAAATAAACTTTTTCATGATATTCAAATTTTATGACCAACACTTGCAATCTAAAACTAGGGTCTTCTCCTACCCACTGTCCAAGATATTGCGGTGTTGAAAGGACGTTGCAAGTTGCTCCCAGCAAAAACGTAATACAACTTGCCTCCATTGCCTAAAACTCTTGTCAGGATATCTTCAACCCACTGGCCTTGGTTTGCCTGTGATGCTGTTGTTGCACACCGTTCCTCCTCTTCCTACTCATGAATAAAACTATTTGCTTTCTCTTTGGTGATGTGACCTTACTAAAAACTTCCCACAAATCACCTGACCCAAGTTCCAATCACATCCCTTAGCTCTAATGAGCTCCTGCACCGCCACTTTCAGATTCCTCTTCCTTCCTGTTTCAACACTGCATCCTTCAATCCTGACAAAAGCATCTCATGATTCACCCATATGGATAATTTCTCCTTCGATCAAAAAATTTTCCTGTACAAGTTTTCCAATGACAATCTACACGTCTAGACTTGCATGGTTTAACTTTCAGCGGCGCCAACCTTAGAGCATCAAATGCACTAGCTAAATCTAGGAAAAGTACACGTAAATCCCTTCCCTCTTTCTTTGCTGTCTGAATCTGATTCCAACTCCTGCTGCAATGTTCCAAACATCCTGCAAAACCAGAAAGCCCTGCCTTTTGTACTGATGTATCAATTAATTTGTTTGCCTTCAAATAGTATTTATTATATTTTAGACACCTCCTCTAAATACAAAAGTACTTGTTGGTGCATAAAGTATTTTTAAATCTTAGTTCTTAAAATCAGAAAGACCAAACTCCATTATCACTTAAATAAATGTTTTAACATTATTTGGCACATATAATCATTAAAAACAGACTAGCTGTATTATTGGGGCCACTTTAATGTGATATTTTGACCAACGTGGCACTTAACCTTAACATTTTTTGACCTGTCATTGTTTTGTTCTTTGTTCATTGTTTTGAATTTCCCTGACCTCTCTATTCTGGGGCCATTTTTTCGATGATTTATTTTTAATTAAAAATTATATTTAATCATTTTTAAATGTCCTTACAATGTAAGTATACCCTTAATAAAAATGTTTTTGCTTTAAATTGTTGTAATAGAATTACTATGCTATTATACTGCACTATCTTTATAAATGGAATAAAAAGATTTTGATTAATATTGATTAATTTTCTGGGACAATATATCGAACAAAAATGGTTATCATGACAGGTCTATGTTTAATACGTCTTCAGTATATTTTAGTTTCAAAGTACAAAAAAATAAAATAAATAATTAAAACAGGTGTGTCAAACATTCGGCCTTTAAGCCAGATCTGGCCCACTTATCGATAATTCCTAGTGTGCAAGTTCACGTGTGTTTTGATGATTTGTGTATCAGTTTTTATTTAGAATTTATTTACATTGTTACAGTTTGTTTGTTACCAAAAATATCTTACAAATGATGAACATTTTTGCAAGTACAAGTAATTACACAGTGTTCTGTGTTTTTAAAAGTCCATTTTACGTGTGTTTGTGTAGGTATGATATGATAAAACCATATTTGTTATAATGACTTGATTGCAAAGATGTGCAATTCACACATGCCATGTGCATTAACCATAGATGTTGGTTTTGAACTGTGTGTAACGTCCTGGATAGTCCCTGTGCACTTTAGCCTATGCATAATTTTTTTTTTTTAAATCTGATTAATCAGATCACATGATACATTTCCATTTCACCAAGTCCATCTTGGGCCCAGGAAGCAGGAACACTCTTGTTTGTATATGGTTTCTTCTTTGCAAGGTCATGACGAACACTTTTCACAGACATGGTGAGCAGCATTACAAAGTTTTCATTGTAGTGCCATATGAGGACCCAAAAGGTGAATGCCACCAAATATGGGTTTTCAGCCTTGCCACTGTCATGGACATTTTTCCATCATTCTCTGACATTTTTTTAAATAATTAATGTAACCTAGAATTAAATCCCCAAGCTGTTGCACTGTTTGATTAAGGTCTTTTTTTAAAGTATATTTCTGTCCTGTTGCTAATTAAATTTTTTGTGAGACGTTCCATTAGGTGTTTTTAGCATTAGGCTAAAAGCATTTTTTTAAACATGTTGTTGGCATCATATTCAAATTTCGAGATTTGACCAGATTATGAGAGACAGCAGTGTGTCCATGACAGACCATATAATAGATTTTGAACAGCGGTACTCACGGATGTGTAAATACAAAGTGGATCTTCCCAATGCTGTAATAGCATTCAAGCTGCTAGACAAAGCGTGCTTGGATGTGAAAGACCGACAGTTAGCTTTGACAGCATGTACAGATTTGACGTATGCATCAATGAAATCAGCACTCAAGAGGATCCTTGTAGGAAAACCTTCTGTTTCAACCGTGGGAATTAACCCATAAATTGTATATGTAACAGAACAAATGTGACAGAGGAGTTAGCCATGGCCCCAAAATTATCATCAAAAGACCCTGATAGGTATGGTCGCAGATCAAAATGTGCTATTTGTCCATGGGGCTAAAGACTGTCCACAGAGAGGTGAGCAAGTCAAACTGGGGATGGGAAAGTGGTGTACTCCAACAGAAAGTACAAAAATCTTGCAAGTATGGGACAGACAAAGTGTCACATAGAAACTGAAGTTGTCCCAATAAAGATTGTACTACTTTGGAGTAAAGTGTCCATGAAACAGGCAGGCACCGTGCTGGATATGGAAAATAACATTCAATCAACCTGTAAAACTTGACTTTACAAACTCTGGCCATTACTGTGTGAACATTTTAGACAGAGAAGAGAAAAACATTCAGAGTGATGACCATGTTCTGATAACGGTTGAAGACGTCACTTTAAAGGAACAAAAGATTGAACAACTAGAAAGTCAGTGTGATGAAGAAATAGTGACAATCTAAGAAAAAATTAACTCAGCAGAAAATTGCCTGTGTGTATTGTGTAAATATCGGCCTCTTGCGCTAACATATCGGCCGATGCCGATTATATTTAAAAAATGGCATAAATCGGCCCGATTAATTGGCCGGCCGATATATCGGTCGATCACTATATGAAATGGGTGATAAAGTGTACTACAAATAGTGGATTTTCCAGAGTGGAAAGGACCAGGAGTTGTCATTGGTCAGGATGGTGCATTGGTGTTTGTCAGGCATGGAGGTACCCGTGTTAGGGTGCACCTTATACTAAGTAAAGTGAATATGGAGTGTCAGGATCAACATGTCATACAGAAAGGGACACAAATATTGTGCAAAGACAGGAGATAATAGGAAATCATAGACAATACAGAAACGGTAACAGAGATGCAGCAGAGTTTGAGGCAAATTGAACACACAGGAGGAAATAGTGGGATACAGAATGAAGCAGCACAACACACAAATGACAACACAGAGACACATGGTAGCACAGAGCACAGGACTGATTTCCAGCTAAAATCAGGATATGTTTTGAAACAGCGGGATTTTACACAGAGCAAAAAGATGTGCATACAAAGCTACTGGTAAATACAAAACTGGTACAATCTGCAGTTCATAGAGCCCACCAATGTTGCAGGCACTTCAGATTCAATTGGAATATCAAATTTAGAGGACCTTTAGAACCTATTGTTACTGATATCAACACTAAAGAAGTCAGTGATGATGTATGGGCAACAAAAGATTTATCATTTGACATTGGCAAGCATGAAGAGATAAAGAATTAGAGATGATGTGTTTGAGGAGATTAGGGATGAAGAGCAAAAGTGCATCTCTACAAGATTGGTGTGTACCCTCAAAGAGATGCAAACTGGATTAGTTCCAAAAACACTATTAGTAGTCAGGGGTTTCAAGGAGCTAGAAGTGTTAGAGCTGCTAAAGGACTCACCCACATGTGCTTTGGAGTCACTTCCACTACTCTTGGAAGTTAATTGTTAAAAAAGGTGGACACTAAACTCTATGGACATAAAAGCTGCATTTCTACAGGGAACAGAGATGTCACGTGACATTTATATCAAGCCTCCCACTCACTGTATGAGATGCTACGTTACACTGATACAACAGAGTTAGGAAAATAGTGATCGGAACAGGAGGAAAAATGTCCAAGAATGATTCAGCTGTTTTGGCTAGATCATGACTACACTGTAACTGGTTACTTGTCGGTCATGTGGATGACTTTATTTATGGGGTACAAAAAGTTTCATCAAAACTGTAATACCCCATCTCAGATCCGTTTTTCAAGTCGGATGTGACACCCATGATGACGTCTGTTATGTGGGTATAGACTTTGTAACTGAAGACAAAAATGTACAAGTACACCAGGAAAACTTCATTCAACACATGCAACCCATACATATAGACCCCTCACATGATGTGCAACACGATTCACCACTCTATGAGGAGGAAAAAGACCTGCTTAGATTCAAGATAGGCCAGATTCTCTGGGTTGCAAGACAGAGCAGGACAGATTTTATGCTTGATGCCAGCAGCCTAGAATCAAGCTTCGAAAGCAGTCCATGAAGCAAACAGAAGAGTGTGCTAACTTAAGTCCAAACAGGTATTTCTGAACTTTCACTACTAAGGCAGACACAGTGCTCTCAAGATGGTTGTTTTTAGTAATGTCTCAGCACTTGGTAGTTCTAATGGGAGAAAATGGCAAGTTCTCACCCCAGTCAAAGGGTGTTAACAGAATGGTACAGAGCACACTTGCTGGTGAAACATTGGCAGAAGGAATTGATAATGCTATTTTTTCTGGTAATTCTATACTCCAAACTAACTACTGGTGATGCTGAACATGCTGCACCAGTAATCTGTGTCACATATAACATATTCTGATGTTAAAAATAATACATTTTATTTAAGAAGGGAGCTTGGTAATGAAAAAAATGCATTATTTGGTTGCACTGTGTTTAGTTACATAATTAGTTAAGACTGCATATATCCTTTTATTATAAATAAGGGAGCTGTGGAATTAGCGGTCGGAATAAAGTTCTTTCTCTTTCAAAGTTCATCAAATCTGTGAAATCAAAAATGCAATTTAAAGTAAAAAGCTAAAAAATAGCATTGCCATGGTAACAAACTACATTATGTTCATCAGTGATAGACTGCGGTCAGTCATGCAGTTTCAGTTCAATATTAAGACCATGCCCACTCCAGGAAGATCTAATAAGAGCACCTTGGTGTATTTGGTCACATTTTTTTCTATTTAAACTTTCTGAAAAACAGTATTATACAAAAATGTCAATGTATATTAAATGTGTACCTAGGACTTTAACAGTTTAGCCAAACAATTAAGTATACATACATGTTCTTAAAAAGTAATATTAATAAACGAGTACCTAAATAAAATGATTTGTAATTTAAAACATTTAATAATATTGATCTTGGTATAAATCGCATACTAAAATGCTTTGTATTTATGATTTTTGAAAAATATGTTCAACACACAGGCAATTTATCATTAATCATTTCAGGAAAAACATATAATTGGACTTGGTAAAGTGCATCACATGAACTTCAGAATATTACCAGAAAAATGTTTCTGGTCATATTTCTTTACCCTCTGCACTGACTTAACCATTAATAAAGACGAACGCGGTAATCTGGCATGGTGACACGTTTGGTGTGTAGGTATATTTGTGCATATCCAACCAATGAATATTAATATTTATTAACAAACAAATCCGATGTTTGTGTATCATTTGTGAACCCAGCTCAGACGTACACATAATACATACACCTCACACGTGTAGTTTCGACTTTATGAGGAAATAAATGAGGACTTAAATGAGGAACATGTATGACAACAAGTACATTTTGAAGTGTGTGTGTATTTATGTACTTACTGTGGTTGTGGAGGTAGAAGGAAGGGGGCCTCCTGGCCTCTGACAGAAATCAAGAGAAGAGCAGAACGCAGTCAACAAACAGTGCTCGCTCCCTCTATGCCCTCATCCTTCTTTCCCACCTTCCCTCTTTCTTTTAATTCTCATAATCTGACTGACTCAACGTGAGCTAGAGGAAAATCATGCAGTGTTTATGTATGACAAATGACATGAAAGAAAAATGAGACTATGATGAACTATTTGCACATTTACACAAACATAACCTCCACTATAAAACGTTTACTAAAGCTATTCTACAGCTGTAGAATACAGTACAGCTATTCTACATGTCGGTGAGATGCACCGCAACCACCTAAATATAAGACACTATGAAACTATGGCAAAATGTTAAGCAGCAGAATAAAAGAACTATTAGCTGATGGGAGAATTATTTATTTTCAAATAATTTGATATTTAATGGTTACTTTAAATGTTCTGTTACTAAATGATAACACTTTCTATGTTTCGGGGATTTATTTTCGCTGGGTGATGCAAATAAGTATCTGATCAATATTTTCTTAAATTTTACATCAGTGTACTTCATTATAATGAATCACATCAATAATCATGCTGCCTCACTGAACTACAGGGGCAGCAAGCAGAGAGCAAAGGGAAATGATGGAGAAGCCTGTATAGCTTGAGGGTGATGGGGGTGGGGAGGTTACCTGTGTTTGAGGGGTGCAGTGTGGACACTATCATGGTGGTGGCAGGGGGTCCGGTAACAAAAGACTGAGAGGAGGCGGGAGGAGTGACCAGGGTGCCCTGGGGTGTGGTGATCACTAACCCCGCTGAGAGAGAGAAAAAGACCCATGATCTGACCAATTCTAACAACAAATTTCTAACAAGCTCTTTACAGTCTGCACTAACCCAGAACCCAGAAATGATTGTTTTAAGATCCATGAAGAACGTAGAATGTGAACACAATCTGCCAGAGGCTTTTGGTTGATATTAAGAAATGAAAGAAAAACACAAGGTGTCATGAGATGATGGAACCTGTCTCTAAAACACATTAAACGAACAAATACGCCCCATGTTTTCAACAAATGAAGTTCACCTCACACCTCGCCTTATTACAAAAATTATAATTATGCACTTTCAGAAATGGGTGGTGAAAACCAAAACCAACAAATGATAACAGTTTCAGCCAACAGGTGGGTGCTGCTTTTATTCTTTTCTTTAAACTGTGTGTGTGTGTGTGTGTGTGTGTGTCCTACTGCAACTTAGTAAAAACTGTTCTAGTAAAAACACATAGTAAAAACTGTTCTAAAAATTATTCATTATTTCAGTTCTGATAACAGCATTTGTTAGATAAACATAAGTACACACACACACACACATACAGTACAGAGATGGGCAATACAGGGATATTTACCACAGACAAGCTACAATATGAGTTTCTCAAGGATATTGTTAGACAATTTACAAAGGACATGGTTTATTATAAAAGGAAATTGGTCATGTTTAATTGCATAAGATCCATGTGAAACACCAATTAAAACTATTACAATTTCACAACTGTGGCTTTCCTTTTGCTTCATTTAATAACTCTTCAAAATCTTTAGACTTTATACACATTATACACTAGAGTGTATACATTATACACAATAGAGTATTTTGCCCATAACACCCACCGCAACCGCAACATTCTTCAGCACAATCCACAATTCTAATTTTTTTTATAATTAATTAATATTGACATATGAAATCTTACTATGGACTTCAAGCCTCATGAACTTAGAATAGATTCAAAGCAGATCCACTCACCTGCTGTCATTATGCCAGTGGAGGGGACTGGCACTACCGTGATGTTCTGCGAGGAATGGGGTGGGTGGAGGTGTGCTCCAACAGTGGCCATTTGTGGTCCTCCTGCACCTCCTCCACCTCCTCCCTCCTGCTTGGGCACCCTGGCAGTGCTTCCAGTGTCCATGGTGGCGGGGCCAGGCACTGTAAGAACGGCGGTGGGGTAGTGTGTAGAGGAAGAGTGAGGGAAAGAGCCACTCTTTTCAGGCCCCAGTTGCTCTTTCATCTTGTTCAGAAACATGGCGTTCTCAATCTAAAGACCACAGTGGGCAGAGGCAGGTGGAAATAATGAAATATGGAGAGAAAGGAGTGAAGAGTATTTAGAAAAAGAAGGAACAATAGGTGAGAGATCAATGCAGAGGAAGAATGGGTGGATGGATGAAGGAAAAATGGAAAAGAAAGCAGCAAATGAGAGGTTTATCAGCTTAGAGTGTGTCAAACTTTTACATGGTTCAGGAGTCTGGTGTCAAGCATCCCAGCCTGCTATGGAGCATATATTACACATAAACATTTGAATTTTTTTTTTTTTTTAACTTTGCTTTTTAAGCATGGTGTCTCCTAGACACAATGATGTACTGTACAAGAGAGTCCAATATAAGGTTTCTACCTGTCCTTGCACTGTTGGTACGGGAGACCAAAAGTATGATGAGTTGAAATGGGAATCTTCCATTATTTCTGCAATCGAAAAGCAACATAACTTGTAAACACCCATTCTGTGTATGACTACACGTGTGAAACTGACCTCTTGCCTATTTTTGATGGTTCATGTGTTGTCTTTTAAAAGGAGATAGCCACACATTCATGCAAATCACACAACACGCTTGATTGCAGAAACACCTTTGGAACCGTGGACGCAGGTCTCGTCTCTTCACGTAGATTTTACCAGAATTATTAGTTTTCAGGTCTGAATTTGTGCAAGAAATATATATACACACAACTTGTGTATGTGTTTATATGCTTGTTTTTTATTATTATTATTATTGCATATATACACTAAATATTAAAGATTATTCACATTTAAACCTCAATTTCACACTCATTTTCCATCTTTTCAGGTCCACTAACCAAACACTGGCACTTAATTAAAGGTTAAAGGTTTTTATTTTATTTAAAAATACATTTTTGGGGAATATTCAGAGGATGTCTCCTCACTATTTGATAGCACTTCAGTCTGTTTGAATGCTCAAAACCGGTCTGATGTCTTTACAAATCCACAGTGGCTGAATAAAAAACTGTCTTTGCCCGGTATGTGTCTGTCTCTGTGTGTCTCTCTCTGCTGGCAGGACACATGGCTTTATGGAAGATTTCAGACTGCTAAGAGACCTCCAAACATTGAAAAGCATGAAATTCCTGCTCTCCTCCAGCTCCACGGGTGGGTAATATCGACTTGTGTGTGCTGTAGGTTGAACTGGCTCTAAATTGGAGAGCGCTCTAACTGCATGAAAGTAAACACAAATACGAAGCACTGCAAAAATAAATGACTCCATTTACATATGAGTTTTGGTGATAACTCAAACTGTCAGACAGGTTCAACATCAGCCATAAATACAGCCAGCGAAAAAGCATCCTGTAACCACTGGTAAAGGACTAGAGGATGATAAACCGAAACTAATCAGCAACAAATGCACGAAAAGGTCTCTAAAAAAAATGAGAATGTGAATCAGCAGTGTAGATGTGTAGGGAGTATTTAAAAACTCCAGCAGCAGTGCTGTTTCTGATCCACTCATAACAGTGCAATCCATACTAAAAAAAATCCACCACCACTCTGGTGTCAGCACAGTGCTGAAGATTGTCCACCCGCCCTGTGGTGGTCCTGAGCACTGTGGAACATGCTGACATGAGTATAAGTATGCAGAGCAACAGATGGATTGCAGTCTGCAACTGTACAACCTCTCAGTTCACCTATGTATTAAGCAGAGCCTAATAAACGGACAATGAGTGCACACATAACAAGGACATTTTTAATTGTGTGGTTGATCATTACACATTTATAAATCAATACATCATCATCATGTCTTCTGTGCATCACCCTGTGTTTGAGGCTTCTGTAATTGTCGAGATTCAGTTACACGCATTGAGTAAAGCACACAGCAACTGATCAAGGAAAAAAAGAGAGATGTAAGTGAACTAATGCAGTCTGGGCGTTACCTGATTTACGGACGAATGTAAAAACTGGAAATGTGTGGGGTGTTTTTTGGGGGAGGGAGGGGGGGCGCATGCTGCTTATCAGTTATTATTATTATATTTATTCAAATAAACATTGGTGTTTACTGAAGTACACACACGTGAATGTTCTGTTACTTATTCGATCATAAAGGCTATGAGAGTAATTAGTGATGTACAACATTCCATTGCACTGCTACGAAGCAACGCCCACTTGCAAGAAGTATACTTCAGCTTCATATAGGCATCAAAACAAAGGCAGTCCGCTAGCCTGCGACAAACCGCTGAAGTTAAAGAACTGCCCGTGCCGGTGGTTTTTATCATTTATGTTGTAAACAACTATTTTTGTTTGTTTGTTTTTATTTAACATTAGAGAAAGTCATCTTTAGCTTGTAGCATAATCTCCCAGTCCACAGCTAATATTTCCTCGGCAGCTCACTTCATCTTTGTGCAGCGCTGCTAACAAGTTCGGTTCTTTTCTCGTCCACAGCACAGCGAGGGGAATAAAGAGAGACAAGTACAGTATCGGAGAATAGGAAAATGTAGTGAGGTTATTACCTATCACTGGTAACGCAAATGTAAAGACTGCCGTTAATATGAATGAGCACTATTAGCTCCACACAATAAGGTTACATACATTAGCTTGCTACCGATATCTGGGCTACACAGCCAGCCTCCATTAATATTTCAGCTTTTGTTAACTAGCAAAGGATAAGCACCATTATAAGCTATTTACAAGTAAACTTCCGCTCGAAGCAATACTGTCCCTGTGCCTCTATCGGTACCTCCGATTAGCCTGACTGCGAAAATAAAAAAAGGAAAAACAGCTCGAGGACTAAAAAAAACACGAACGGTGAAAAAAAACGTCGACGCCAATGCGAGAGGTGCGCAGCTTCATGCAGACTTCCGGCTGGCGAGAAAGAAGAGAAGCGCCCGAGTGAGTTGCTCAAATGTGGAGAAATATTTAACAATCGAGTCATAACTTCGTGTTAATTACCGGTGCTGGAGATTTCCTCTCAATCCCGGGACTACTTCGAGTCGGGACAGTTCGGAAACTTCGTTCAAATCCACCCGAACACTCAGATTAACCAATTTTTTTTCCTTTTTTTTTCTCGATTTTTTCCCTCTAGTGGGGCTGTCCGACTATTCTCCGCTACACTTCCGGTGAATGAGGTCAAATTATACAACTGATACTAACATGACTTCCGTCATGTAAGGTCATAAAGTATTTTATTTATATATATTTATATGTAAAAAAATATATAAAATGGTGACTTTCCAGCCTCTGTATTTAAACAAATGTCATTAATAACCTTAATTAGAGCTGTCTCAGTGCTGTGATTAGCCCGGAACCCAGATTGGAACTTGTTTAGGCTGCTGTCTGTGGACAAGCCAGTGAATAGTTTGTAGGTGCTTATCTGAGAGGTTTCTAAATTTTTGTTTTTTAGAAGAGGCTTTACAACTTCAGTTTTTAGTGAGCTTGTTTGTAAAAACCCCAGACACGAGTGAGGTGTTTACAATCTGGTGCTATAGTGTGAAACGAATTCTTTAAAGATTTAGTAGGTAGTGTGTCAAGACGGCAAGTGGTTGGTTGAGATGACTGCGTCAATTAAAATTTCACTGCTAACAGTACCGAACTCTGACATTTTAACCAAGATGTCTTTACGAGGTGATGGAGAGGGCACAGGCTCATTGGTGGATATGGATGTACTAATCACTTGTCTGATCTTCTGGGCTTTAGTGTTAAAAAAGAGTGCAAACTCATTACATCTGTCAGTTGATATTAATTCAGGGGCCATTTGTGTGGGTGAGTTTGTAAGTCTGTCAACCATGGCGAAGAGGATTTTGCTGTCGCTAATGGTATTGTGGAAGATGCTAGAGAAATAGGATTGTCGTGGTTTGCATATTATTGTGTTGTATTCACATTGCCTATCTTTGAAGATTTCTTTGTGAATTTGAAGGCTGGTTTTACCCCATCTCCATTCTGTCTTGCGACATTCCATCTTTTGGATTTGAAGAACAGAAGCATGGTGCTTTCTGTTTGCAAGACATAGCCTTCACTTTAACTGGTTCAGTCTCATTCATAACACTAATGATTTTTGAGTTAAAACTGTCCAAAAGAGCATCAATAGAGTCAGATTGTTCACATGGATTAGTGCCCATTTTGCTCATGAAAAGTGTAGCTGTGCAGTCTTTTATAATCCTTTTCTTGACACAAACCCATTTGATGATTCATCAATAAAATCCGAGTTGTACTTCAGAGGCCTGTAGACAGTTACTAATAATATCTGTGGTGTCCTTTTCAGAACTGCACAGAGGTACTCGATTTATGTGAAGTGACCAAATGATAACTGCTTGCACTGAAAAGAACCATGGACCAGAGCAGCTAGACCTTCACCTTTTCTACCAGCACGAGATACATTTAAAAAATGAAAATCTGGAGGAGCCGACTCCATTAAAACAGTTGCAGCACTACATTCATTTAGCCTTGTTTCAGTTAAAAGTATAAAATCAAGCCCATGTGCTGTAATAACATCATAAATTAAATGTGATTTGTTTGTAAGAGATCTGAGTTTAAAAGAGCTAACTTTGGCTATATTTACGGAATCTGACCTGAACTCCCTGTTCTTTCTCTCTCTGATAAATACTGGAATGGGAGAGATTACAAGCACCCAGGGTCCAAGCTTGTTTTGAAAACATGTTACTGCTGACATCAGCAGCAGCCAGGACCCCAAAAACATCACTTCTCCTCTACTATATCAGCTGGCGGAGAGGTGTGGAGCTCCTACCGGCGATGGGGCCGTGAGCAAAGCCAACAGGGTCAGCCTTTCCTGTGGTCGAGTAGCTTGTCTTTTCCTAAGAGGTGCTCCAGGTGGTGATGGAGCGTGATTTTTCATCCCGTGAGGGCATGTGGCAGTAGATGAGAGTGGAGTAAAAGCTGGGGTGGTTCATCTCTGCACCTGAGGGCTGGCTGACAGGGAAAGTGACAGCCTTGTCCCAGCTAATGCCAGCTTCTCCAATGGCTGCTGGGAGGTTCAGGTGGGGTGATGTGGGGTGGGGAATAGAGGACATGGAAAATTCCTCTTGGGGTTTTGGTGTCTCTGGCAGCTAATAGCATTAATCGTTGTCATACAGCGTACAGTACTGTGAGATTACAGTTTCCTTCAGGATCAATAAAGTGCTATTTTTCTCTCTTATCTTACAGATTAAAAGTTAATGGATATTCTTCTTTCAATCTATATGCTTTCACTGACAGCCAGACACATTTCTCAGGTTTATTACATTTTGTATTATTTTAGATTCTGGGCAAGGCTTGTGTTTGCTCAGGGGAACTCTCAGTATGCAGTGTAGCTCACCCTTATTCATTGTTTCAGGATTATTTTAGGGGCCTTTGTTATTGGCTTGATGTTGTATGGGTGCAGTAATGTTTACGTTGTCTTATGTATTTTTAAATGTGCTTACAAATGCAATACAATTTGTTGGTCAGCACAATTCACTCTCTGGCGGTGTCATTGTAGTGGACCCAGGACGAAATCTCAAATTAACTTCTCTTTCATCTTAAAGCAGACCTCCTTTTGTGAAGTCACCCGTCTGATTTCTCTAAAGGTCAAGGAAGATTGGGGAAACGACCCAGCCTCCCCCAACTTTGCAGTCAGCACCTTTTCTAATTAAAATTCATTAAACAAAGGGAACACATGGCCCTCACAGCTGGAGATAAACTAATCAATGAGAGTTGAAATAATCAGGAGATCTTATTGTGTAACCTCTGGGAACAAACCAAACCCTCCAACTCCACCCCCATCAACATCACATCCACAGACACAGCAAATCGCCCCACAAGAATGTCCATGGGGAACTGCTAAACATGTTTTAATATCTTTAAATCATGTTAAAAGCCCATATTCAAAGTTATTCTTTAATTGTAACTGCTTATCCAGTTCTGGGTTGCAGTGGGTCCAGAGCCTACCTGGAGTCAATGGGCGCAAAGTGGAAACACACCCCGGAGGGGGCACCAGTCCTTTGCAAGGTGAAACTCACTCACACCTAGGGATAGGTTTGAGTCGCCAATCCACTTACCAATGTGTGTTTTTGGACCGTGGGAGGAAACCGGAGCACCCGGAGGAAACCCACGCAGACACAGGGAGAACACACCACACTCCTCAAAGACAGTCACCCGGAGGAAACCCACGCGGACACGAGGAGAACACACCACACTCCTCACAGACAGTCACCCGGAGGAAACCCATGCAGACACAGGGAGAACACACCACACTCCTCACAGACAGTCACCCGGAGGAAACCCACGCAGACACAGGGAGAACACACCACACTCCTCACAGACAGTCACCCAGAGGAAACCCAAGCGGACACGAGGAGAACACACCACACTCCTCACAGACAGTCACCCAGAGGAAACCCATGCAGACACAGGGAGAACACACCACACTCCTCACAGACAGTCACCCGGAGCGGGACTTGAACCAACAATCCCAGGGCCTGGAGCTGTGTGACAGCGACACTACCTGTTGTGCCACTGTGCCACCACTCTTGAAGTAAATGGAAGTCTTACAATCCTTACTGAGTGTTGCTTGTTTACTGTAATGTCTGCAGTACATCAATGATAAATCCATTACACCAGTTAATGTGTCACATACCACAACACAACCTTTGTAGTCAAAGGTCACCAACAATATATTATAGAGCAAAATCATGCAATGCTATTGGTTACTATCATACAAAATTTAGGCCTGTGCCTAATTTGTCAGCAGTTTTTTTGCCCTGAAAATGAAATTCATATTATACTCTTCCTCATGAACCATGTGTTAATTAATTCTGAATAAAGGGGAATTATGTCACTGAAAGTTGCGGTAGCTTAGACTTTTGTCCTACCTGTAACAGTGGGTGAATGGTATGGAGGCAAACACAAATGCAATAACACAGAATTTATTTAAAACAGAAGAAAAACAAACAAGACTGAGAAGAACTAAAAATGACCTGTTGTGTATTCTCTTCTGGAGTGGTGTGTTGAAGGTGAAGACTTTCTGCAGACACGTCCTGAGTTGCAAATAAAGTTTTTATTTAATACACAAAAGAACAGTGTCTTTACAAGCTCAGAGGTACCTGTAGAGAAAGTGTGCCAATTATTTCCAACTTATATAAACTGCTCCCAGTACAAACAAGGCCAAACATATGCCTCATGTTTAAAATAACTTATCTGTAGATAATGGGGTGAGAGAACTGGGGGACCTTTGACTTCCAGAGAGATATATTGTACTCCACATTCCATTTCCAAGGACTCGGAAACTATAGGTGGAGACCTCAAACAGTTAAACATTCTTATGTGCTGCATACCCTCAGTAACAGATGTATACTCTGACACAGTTTTATGCACAATACACTTTAGTGTTACAGTTACAAGAAAAACAAAGCTGACTTAAAAAGGACAATACTGACAATATATGAACAGTGGGAAACAGAGGGACAAAGGCTGGGCTAAGGTGGAGACCAGGACAAAAACAAAAAGAGATCCATGTGTTCCTTTAACATGAAACAAGGCACAAAACATTGCACTCTCTCATCCATTCATACTGGGAACAGTACAGCATTTACAGTGTGAAATGTTAAGGGGAGAGTGGTGGAATGCCATTATACAGAAGCTTGACTATTGTTTAAAAAAGGGCTTTAACCATTGTTCCTCAGCCATCCATCCATCCATCCATTATCTGTAACCGCTTATCCAATTTAGGGTTGCGGGGGGTCCAGAGCCTACCTGGAATCATCGGGCGCAAGGCGGGAATACACCCTGGAGGGGACGCCAGTCCTTCACAGGGCAACACACACACATTCACACCTACGGACACTTTGGAGTCGCCAATCCACCTGCAACGTGTGTTTTTGGACTGTGGGAGGAAACCGGAGCACCCGGAGGAAACCCACGCGGACACGGGGAGAACACACCAACTCCTTACAGACAGTCACCCGGAGCGGGAATCAAACCCACAACCATATTATACAACCAGTCATATTTGTGTTTACTGTAGAAGTATTCACAGCAGCAACTATACCTCACTACTACAGCCACTAGATTATGAAGCTATTAGGATCTTGTTCAAATGTTCATTTCCACCTTAAACTGGTGCATACATTACATATTGAGCTTGTGGTAGATGTCAAGTTCTTGGTGAGTTTTATGTATTTCTGCTTATGTTGTGCAGAAAATACAAACAGTCCACATAAAAACCTGGCTTCTTATCTGAATGTCCTGTTCCACCTTCAGCCTGAAACTTGTGTGTTGCCACTGCAGCATTTAATTTGGAACAGTAAACATTAACAATCTAACATCTTCATGTGAGTGATTTACTGAAGTCAATAAAGTGGGTTTTTTTTTACTAAAAAACTAGATAGCTCAAAAAATCAACACTCTCCAGTATCCCCATGTATATTATGGGATGCCGCTAAGGCAACCATTCGTGGCCATTAAATTTGTCAGAGCTCTTTTATTAAAAAACCATGTGAAAAAATTTGGCAAATTCTGAAAGATGAGATACTCAGTTTAGAACAGCAACATGAACAATTACCCAACCAAAATAACTGGAACCAATTGGTTAAAGCAAGAGCAAAATTTAATCTTCACTATACAGATTACATAAAGAAACTTCTCTTCTCAACTAAGCAGAAATATTAAGAATATGGGAATAGACCGAGTAGATTATTAGCCACAAACAGGAACCACTGACGTGGACTTTAAATTGACAACACAAACAAGAAACACCTGGGACAGATACCGAGGGGGCAGGAACACAAAGGAGGCACAAGAGGGAGGAGCAAAGGCAGAGGAAAGGAAGACAGGAACAAAACAAAGAGCCACATGCTTATAAATACATGACAGACAAAAGAAACAACGATACACAGACAGCAGGAAAACACTAGACAGGGCTATACATGACAGTAGAATCTCCATCTAGGGAAAACAAACTCCATATGGAGCTAAAAAATGTGGAGAAGTTCTTTGTTAAACCAGATGGCTTTCGGGGTAAAATGTCTTCATACATTCTACTCTGTCTACTGCCATCAATTCAAGTAACAATTCTTTATGATATGTCTGGGAGAGGGATCTATAGGTGCTGGTCATAACATTAGAATATCATGAAAAAGTTTATTTCAGTAATTCTATTTAAAAGAAATTGCAAATTTAATTTCTTTTAATCTGATGATTATAACTGACAACTAATGAAAACCCCAAATTCAGTCTCTCAGAAAATTAGAATATTACTCAAGACCAATACAAAAAAGGATTTTTATAAATGCTGGCCAACTGAAAAGTATGAACATGCTCTTCTGCATTGTTGGGTCTGGCGTATTGCATCTTCCTCTTCACAATACCCCATAGATAAAGTGCTCTAAAACTTCTTGGTAGATGGTTGCGTTGACCTTGGACCTCAGAAAACATAGTGGACCAACACCAGCAGATGACATGACACCCCAAACCATCACTGACTGTGGAAACTTTACACTGGACCTCAAGCAACATGGATTCTGTGCCTCTCCTCTCTTCCTCCAGACTCTATGCAGAGGAGACCTAAACTTAACATGGAATGGTATGGTCTAGTGTAGGGGTGTTTGTATAGCAAGATTCTTCCAGGCATGGATATTGTAAATTTATTGTAATATGTAACCATATATGTAAGAAGGATATACACCCCCCCCCCCCCAAACTATTGCTTTTCCCCTTTTTTTGGGCGGGGTTCAAGGCTTAATTGAGGGTGTTAGACCACACCAATCCCCCCCTTAATTTAAACACTGAGTATGACTACACCCAAACTCCTCTCTCAGTCATATATATACATCCTGTCAACTCACATCATTTTCATGTCAGACAAACTCACTACAATTATCTCATGAGACTGATCTTGACTTAACAATTTGACCGCACTACTGCTTTCTGGGTTAATATCTGCTGACGCTCTGCTTCATATTTGGAGCTGCATTTTGCCATTGTCAAGCCTGTTTCCCCCACTGCGCCAACCTCCTCAGCCCACCTGCTCTGGATCCATCCGTGGCTTCTGCTCTCTTTTGCTTCTCCTTCTCCTACTGCAACCATCACGACCAACCATTGTCATGTCTGCTTCCCCACTGCTCCAAGCTTTGCAGCGCACCTGCTCCTGCACAGTCACAGCTTCTTCTGCTTCTCCAACCACAACCGGTGTGAAAACCCACCTCACCTCCATCACACTCCAGTAAAATGCTCTGGAACTACGGCATCTCCTTTGCTAATTCAGATAACAAGTGGAACTGCTAACAAGTGGAACCTTCTCCTCTCCCCCCTACTGTTAGTCTCTCCTCGAAATTGGGTCTGTACTTGCAGACAGCCAGGCTCACGAGAGGTTTCACCCCCAGTTTTTCACCTTGCACCAGGTGTGGTCCCTGACCGCAATGCTGTGTAGCTAGGCAGAGGAAACGGCAAAAGAAACGCGGTAATGCGCTGGCATTTGGACTAAAATCAGATCACTGATCAGGGACTCATTTAAGTCCCTTTCCACCAGCGTGGATTCTGCACCAGTAGATCACCGTTGAGGTATTATGCCCATCGACCCTCTCTGGAGCCAAAATCCGTTTATTTTAGATCCAACTTCTGCCTGAGTGGTCACATTTTAGTTGTTCTCGCGAACTTACAGAGTCTGGACTTTGCATGGACAACAGAAAGTACCTCACTGAATATAGATTTGGAAAACGTGAAATCGCTCGTGAAAAAAAAAACTGTTTATTTCATTTCTTCTTAACTCACGAGCTGGATTTTTTTTTTTTTGACTGAAACCTGTCTTGGTGAACTTAGTCCTCTTCTGAAAGTGTCGTCTGCAAATTCTAAGTTTTTAAGCTAGCCTCAAGCTACTGGAAGGGGAGTGGGAGTGGCTGTGGTTTTCAATAACCGCTTTAAATGTGAAGCTCTTCCAGTTGATCATTTCATTAGTTTTGATGTACAACTACTGAAATTAAAGTGCAATCAGCCTCTTATTTGTGCACTTATATACGGACCACCTAAATCAAACAATGATTTTATTCATGAATTTTCAACATTTTTTTCCTGGATTACTCCCACTACAGATTACTTATCTTGGGAGATTTTAACATTCATGTTTGTTTCCTTCAGGTTTTAAACACTTCCGTAGTAAAGAGTCAGCCAACTTAAAGGTGACCAATGACCTTTTGCTCGCAGCGGGCACATGAAAGTGTGTGATTTTGATTGCGCTGGACCTTACAGCTGCCTTTGATACTGTTGATCATTGCCTTCTTATTCAGAGTCTTGAGCATGTCGTCTGCCTCAAGGGGTCAGTATTGAAATTATTTAAATCCTACCTCTGTGATAGGTCTTTTGCAGTGCATGTTGGTACCATCAATTGCAGAGTTCCCCAGGGATCTATCTGTAGTGTAGAGGTGCAGGAAATTTGGTGACTGCAAGTGGTAAGAGAGTGCGGTGGGCATTTTTGAAGCTCTAATTGATTGGCATAGGATATTTTACATCTTATCTTGTGTTTGATTATAATATAATGCAATTGATGGTTTCATGAGCAACGTCACATGCTGCGCACACATTTTGTTCAACATTTTGTTTTGTGCCGTTGATCCAATTTCTTTAACAGCGAAATGATTTAAACAAAAATTATAAAATGTCAAGACATTGTATGTATCGATGCTTTAGCATTTTTATTCACACACATCGAAGATGTATGTACTGAGGCATTTACGTTCACGGTCCTTCATAAAATAAAAATAAAAATATCATGCAGTACTGTAAGGAACCTACGGTAAGTCCCTATTTCACTCAGCTTAATTATCAAGATCGTATCAGTTATATGAGCAAACTTACCCTACCAACCGGACAAATTCTCCCTACACAATAGTAGGATGGGAAGATGACTTGTCGAAAAGGCCTCCGGTTCAGTAGCAAGAGGTTTTACTTACCTGAATGAGAAACCTAGCATTTACACTAAAGAGAAGCTGCTTGTCTAAAAGTCACTCGATGCATATGAATATGTGCTTTGTGGCCATGAACAAAACATCCGATATTATGACATAAATCCTGAATTTAAAGTCTGAATGTCGCATGTTCTCCCCCAAATATGAGGCTTGGGTGATCATACATAAGCAAATGAAATATATCATGACAGGAAGCTGCACATGCATGGCAGGGTAAGTAGATTAATCTCAATAATTAATTATGAATATCTTGCATAAATAATAACAACAACAGCAAAATGTCGCTACAGTATTTTATATCAAAGTACAAGAAATATATATATATGAAGTACCCATGAAAAACAGGTTGGACATCAATAACTTATGTCATGTTTCAGAAAAAAGTTTAAGGTAATTATAGTCAGCACTGTCATAACACTTTTTTCGACTTACACACGAGTGGCGTCAACCCTGTTTCTGTAATTACTTTTAAATTATGATTATTATACAACTGTCAATAAAACTTTATTAAACAAATTTGAAACAGAAATGTCTCACAGTGCTGTCTCTGTCAAAACAACAGACAGGGTTTTATTTTCCAAAATTATATAAAAATAAATAAATCAATGTATAAACGACATTACATATGACTTCTAGTTGCAGACTGGGTTTGTGCTGCAGTCATGCCGCTACAATATTATTCAAAGTTGAAATTTATGTTAGAATGAGCAGAACTGAGAAGTCGGGAGTTACTTCAGGACCATGCTCATGAACGGACGCGTGCAGAAGAGACGTAAAGCCCTCTCCACTGAGGGACATCACCTTTGACAAGCAGAAGAGACCGGGGAAAGACATTTCAACAGCTGCAAAGTCAGGAAACCTAAATATCACATACAGAGGCATGTACATAAGGCCAAGATGTGTTTAGCTTTAGAGACAAGAACATTTATTGAAAGATTTTAATGGCATTTATTAAAGGTCTGGTTGATTCTTTATAGTTGGCAACTATAACTGTACACCATTATACAATATTACATGCAAAAACTTTTATTTGTTCCCCTGGAATTACCCGTATTGATGGATGACGACATCCAGGAGATTCACAGCATTGGCCGAGATGATGCCACAGTGCTGAGATGTATAGACAACAGTGATATAGATACAGATTCTTCAGACAATGGCACAGATGAAGAGCTAGACTTAACTGATCCTTTAACAGCTTTGGTATGATGAGACCCTCGGGGAGCTCTCACAACAAGAAATGAAGGTGAAAAGTGATTTCAAATTAAAAAGGTCATCACAGCCACAATGGGTGAGGTTTGAGTGTATCCTTGTCTGCAGTCTCATTCCAATGCCTGGCACACACACAGAGCATCACCAGCACAAAACTGTGTGTGCACCTCTGACGAAATAAGCAAAGAATGTCTCATGGATGCAGCAGGTAGTGTCGCAGTCATACAGCTACAGGGACCTGGAGGTTGTGGGTTCGATTCCCACTCCGGATGACTGTCTGTGAGGAGTGTGGTGTGTTCTCTCTGTGTCTGTGTGGGTTTCCTCCGGGTGCTCCGGTTTCCTCCCACAGTCCAAAAGCACACGTTGGTAGGTGGATTGGTGACTCCAAAGTGTCCGTAGGTGTGAGTGTGTGAGTGAATGTGTGTGTGTTGCCCTGTGAAGAACTGGCGCCCCCTCCAGGGTGTATTCCCACCTTGCGCCCAATGATTCCAGGTAGGCTCTGGACCCACCGTGACCCTGAACTGAAGGGTAACAGATAATGAATGAATGAATGTCTCATGGATATAATGCAATGCAACAACCCACCAAATGACATGGAGGATACTGCAAGGCAGTGCTACGCTGAGCACACGGCCAAAAACCATGAAGATTTCATGGTCAAATACTCCGGTTTAGTGCTGCACCAAGAGCCATATCTTAGATCATCACCTGATGGAATATCAAGTTGTTCCTGCTGTAAAAAGGGAGCTGTTGAATTTAAGTGTCCATTCAAATATAGAGAGCGCCTTCAGGGTTGTTCTGAAGACAAACACGACTCTTCATATGTATTTAAGGATACACACCCATACTACTAAAGTCAGCTTCATGTGTGTGTGGTGTTGGCCATTGTGACTTTGTTACGTGGACACACAACACACGAGTCGTGAAATCACGAGTTCTTACAGTTATACACAAAGCCAGAAATTACTGTCTCCTTTGTGCTGCTAGAGCTCCTGACCAGGAAACAGGACCCTGCCCTGAAAACTAAAAGGGTATGCAAACACTGTAAAAGGCCATTCTTTGGCAAAGTGATTCAGTGTGTGAAGTGCAACAATAGATTTCACTATATTTGTGCACAGAGCAAAAGAAAATGTGCAAAATGGCTCCATCAGCAGTGTCAGAAATGAAGTCTTGGCACAGGGGAACAGGTTGTTGTATCATCCAATGCTGCTGTATCATCCAATGAATCTGCCAGTGACACTGGAATAACATTTAGTGCTGAACATGTCTAAAGGAGTCAACCTCATGTGCTGGATGTGGCTTTTTTACCCTTTGTGTAGTTAGGAATTTGTAAAGTGGCACCATAAGCTACCAGTTCCTCTCTCATTAAAAATCAACTATCAGCTAAAACCTCATCTTTAGGCTCCAAAAAGTTCCAGGATTCCCGATTCTTTTGTCATTTGTTTGTCAGATACTCTGCCATCCCGACCTGGCG